>NC_050461.1:32166175-32466175 GCF_903995425.1 Onychomys torridus | reverse complement strand
CACAACTTGATCAATACAGGATGGATTCTGACTAATCTAGTTGCTCAACTAAATCAACAGGATCAAACTGACTTCATTTTCTTTAATCAGGAGAACAAAGTCTTGTCTCTGAATACAAACATACGTGCTAATCTCATGTGTAAAATGCCGCTGAAACATGGAAAAGGGAGTTATGGAACTTCACCCCTATGTATTTAAAACATTACACACCTTGCTTATTGGTGTGTGTGTGTGTGTGTGTGTGTGTGTGTGTGTGTGTATGAGAGAGAGAGAGAGAGAGAGAGAGAGAGAGAGAGAGAGAGAGAGAGAGGGAGAGAGAGACCCCTGATGATTAAACTCAGGGCCTCACAAATCTTAGGTAATAACTACCACTGAGTTGAACCCTCAGCTAATACAGTTTAATGATGGTATATTAGGTATTTTATAAAAATATTACTTGGACAAAAAACAGGACTTAGATATTAGACAAAATAGAAGACAGAAGTCTGAAATCCATTTTGTTCAAGCAAAAATTTTCTTTTTGACACAGGGTCTTGCTCTGGCTGGTCTAGAACTCAGTGACACTCCTGTCTCAGTCTTCTGGGTACTAATATTACAAGCATGCTCCTCCAGGCTCAGCTAACTTCTTTTTTTAGTGATTTCAAATGTTCAATTAAACTACAAGACTTGGGCTTAACTTAGTTAGCTATCTTGACTATAATTATCAAATTACTTCCCTGATTAGGTAGCCACAATATCTGGTTTGAACCTTACTATCAAAAAAAAAAAAAAAAGTTTTTCAGTTCTAAAGCCTCTGTAATCACTGGCACAGACCACCAGCTTCAGCTAGTTCTAAAATTCTAAGAAAACTATTTTACAACAATTATAGTGACAAGGGAAACTCAAATTAAATGACTGATATGGGCACTAACAAACTTCAATTTATCATCAATTAAGTACACAAGTAAAAAGGAAGGTCTTCTAAAGAATAATTCTGCTAATGAATCAATGGGGCTATTTCTTTTATTCGGAAGTACTATACAGCAAAGCAGTCGGGTCCACAGGGAAACACACTTCAATAGCTGTAACCCCGAGCCAGACCACGCTCTGTGGGTCTGCCATAAGTGATAACCAGATGCTCATGTGACAATCACAGATTTGAAGAAGCACCCCACCACACGCACACTAACAGCTGACGGCAGAGATGAGTTCAACAGGCTGGGATCAAAGGGACCTTCAATAAAGTAACAGACAGTCTGGGAACAAAAGAAAGGAATCAGCGATGTGATGGTCCCGTAAACACTGTAGCAACACTGTTCACAGTACCTGCTCAAATGCTATCTGAGTCCTTCCACTTAAACCTCACAGCAACCCTTTCATGTACAGACACTAACTCCATATTGCAGACACGGGAACCGGGGCTTCGTTCGGCAGGTGAAAGACACCTGTCAAAATGACGTCACACCACTAACACAAAGCAGAGCCATGATGCTGAACGCAGGCAGCTGCTGGGTAGGCATAGCCCATACTTTTAAATGTCATACCAACTCTAACTCCAAGAAAAACACCGATCCTATCAAATTACCGCCTTACAACTAGGAGCTTCAAGCTTAGAGCGGAGGGAAGGCTAACCCCACAAAAACGACTTAATGTTTTACTTCTAAGATGCTGCAAGTCTTCACCTAGTGAGGAAAACTTACCCTTATCTAGGCCAGTCTATACACGAAGCTGTCTTTCTTGCTAGGCACCATTAGTACTGTCACAAACAAGTCATGAGAAAATGCTACCCTTAACACACCATCTAACTTCTATCTTGTGTGTGTACACAAATGGGTTCATGCCTGTGTGTGCCTGAGTATGGACATGCATGAGCTACAGCATGGAGATCAGAGGCCAACTGCAAATATGGGTGCCCACCTTCTACCTAGTTAAGACAGGTTCTCTTTGAATTCACTGCTGCCTATGCCGGGCTAACTAGTCTACAAGACTTCAGTCTCTACAACCCTTCTAGCCACAGGACCACAAGACTTATAGCCACACTACTTCATCTGACTTCGTGTGGATTCCTCACACGTGCAAGCCAAGTGCTTCCCCCACTGGCCACCAGCCTAGGCCTCAGCATTCTTTCTCTTGAGTGAATACTAGATGGTTCAAATAAGCTGGAGCCAAACTTTCGTACTGCATGGAAGGGGGTGAAATCTTAAAAGTTTCATTGACCTCATGTGAAGAGAGAGATCTAAACTGCCCAAGAAAACACTTTGACGTAATTTTTAAATATTTCATTAAGATCCCTGGTAACATGTTTCCTTGCACAAACCCAGCCATTTAAGACAAATTATCTTCTGTGTAACCATTAATCACAAATAAAACCAAGTGAGCAGAATTTCCAATGTGACCCGAATAATGACATACTTCTGGAATCTTCCCAACTATAAAAGCAACACATTCTCTATGTCACTTTCTAAAGACAAGACATAATGCATCATAATACAAAAATCACATCTGTTGAGATATCCTAGAAGACCCCAGGTCTGTCTCAACTCCTAGTAATCTCCCACAATGGCACTCCTAAGATGCAAACAACCCTGCATCTATCCCTCAAGCTGTGGTGGTTGGTCATTGTTTCAATTGCTTGGATTCGTTAAAACAAAGCCCTAATCATGTCTCTGATGTTCTGGGTGCTTATAACTTGCACCACTACACAGAGAAGAAGTTGGAATGTTACACAGACAAAAAGTTAGGTTTCAGAAAGGCACTTCTCTGGGTTCCAACCTTGGCACTACAAAAAGAGGCTCTCTTTCATCCACTGGAAAGCCCTAAGTGCAATAAAAATAAACATGTTTTCTCCATCTAGTAAACAAGTTAATCTCCAAAAATACACATATAGAGGATATGAATGCACAATATGATGACTCAGTGCTGACGGTCTAGAAGCTTCATTTATATGAGGCAGGAAGACATCTACACACCAACAATTATAGAACCAACAAGTACATATAGACTATCTAAAATTGAAACATACATCAGCTATATTTGTGGCCCATGTTTGTCAATTCTCTGTCATCTACATACACACACACACACACACACACACACACACACATACACACAGCACACTTCAAGTTGCTCCAGTCAAGAAAGAGGGGAAATGAAATAGATAAATAAAATTTCAGTAAAACTTTATAGTTCAAATGTCAGTTAAAAATCTAAAGACACTGAAAGTTTTAATTTGGAGACATGATGAAAAGTTTCTACTCTAAACTCTTTCAAAGTCAATTTAAACTTCATTTTTCATAGTAATAATTTCATCACATGGTTGATGATGCAACAGAAAGAAATCAGTCACCAGGTTACTCAGTGGCCTCCTTTGTTTAAAATGTCCTCATGCCCACTCAACTATACTATACAGAATTCGTTAACTTTTAAAGAATGTCCCATTTCTGACGAGAAATGCCATGTTCTAAAATACTGTTATGTTCCATGATCTGTTGTACCTTATACCAAATTCTGCATGCTCTACTCATAGATATATCTACAAAAATTTTCATGATACTATTTCCCACCTGAAGAAAAATGTGTGGAAATCACTCACGCACTTCCCTTAAAATTGCAAAATGTAGTTTTAGTCAGGTATTCAGATGCAAAATGGTAAGAAAAGATGGTGTTAAATACAACTTTAGACTAAGAGCTACAAAAATCTTAACGTTCAGTTTATAACACAATAATGTCTGCAATACCTTTTTATCCTCAAAAACTGTGACTGTCTATAGTAGTGCCACACACATTTCTTAAACACCTCTTATGATGAAGAGCCCAAATATTTTCAATAATTTCAAATATTTTCAAATGATTTCAATAGTCTTTTGAATTGGAATGGGTTTACAGCTAACAGTTATTCTAAAAGAATATAGAATATCTGACATGCCCACTCCAATTCTCCAAAGAAAAGGATTAATATGAAAATGCAACAAAGTACCATTAATGAAAAACATACACAAGCCCAGGGCATGTGCTGAAAATTCCTTAAGAGGCAGAAAAAAAATACAAAAAGTATAAAAAAAAAACCAGCTTCGATCAGAACACAAGTAAACAGAGAAAGTAAGAAGGTGAGTGCTAGGGTCAATACCACAGAAAGCAGAACCTGAACTAATGAAAGGAAGAAGCTAGACCTGACTTGCATTCAGGGACCAAAGGAGACAGAGGTCTCAGCAAACGGTCCAGCTGTACAGTACAACAGTTTAAAGGTAGCTCTGAGGTGGAGGGCGTTCCTTACACACACTGTGAAGAAACCCCAGGGGCTCAGGACCACAGCCTCCAGTGGGGTGATCCCCAAACAGCCTCCACAGAATAGCCATAAAATAGGTAGCAGTCTCACTATGGCTTCAAAAATACTGAGTTTAAAAACCTAATTTGTTTTCCAATGTTCAAATTTCCAATCCTTTTAAAAAGGAAAAATTGTTCTTTCCATTGTAAACCTGGAAGTACTTCAGCTAACAACACTGGACCCAAAAGTCCTGGTTAGAAGCTTAAAATGAAAACATATGACTAAAAAAAAAGGGTGCCCTGTCTGGTTCTTGTTTGGGAAAGCACAGAGCAGCAGATCATTACAGCTTCGGGTACTCATTTTGGGAGCACAGAGTATAGGAGAGTTCCCGACGTCACGATGATATCCTTCTGCTTAGGAGAAGCCAGGCTTAGCAAGGGACACACTGAACCCGTGGTTGACACACTGCCTTTCTGATTATCAGCGTTGTTTTCATCACTGATCTCCCATTTTGTATGAAGGTCTTTGTTCCTACTGACCACAAAAATGTTTTTTTCTGTGGAGCATGACCTTTCCTGTACCACAGAGAAACTTCACTCACTGATGGAAAATTCAGTTTTATTGTTTTCTCTGAGACAGATACATATCTCAGAAAGACCTAGAACTTATTATTATGTACCCCAAGTGGGCCTTGAACTCAAATCCTCCTGCCTCAGCCTCCCAAATGCTGGGATCATAGGCATGTGCCACTACACTCAACATAATATGGTTGAGTAAAGCACAGAAGGAATAGTTTGCGGTACAAAGCTGAAGAACACAAACAGATGAATATTTCATTGGGCATATCCAAAGCCTAAATTAATTCTTTCAACCTGACAGTGCTTAAAGTCACTTCTTGATCTGAATGGGCTGCTATTTTCTCAAACTTGGAAAGAGACTGCAAATTATGGCCGGAAGACTGAATGCCCTTCTTACATTTCCCTTTTTCAATTACCTCAGGGAATCTGTTATGGTTTCACACACAAGTCACAATTCTAAGGCATTCTTCTTAGCCATAAACACACAAGTTCACACTAGTCACTGCCAGGGTCGCTCTGGAACCGCAGGTGACAGATGCAAGTCAACAGAGCTCACAGATGTGTGGACTGGCTGCAGCCTGACTCTTCCCTGCAATGTGCACACTGGCAGAGCCTGCAGATGCGCGCAGCTCGGCGAAAGGAGCGTTTTCTATTTCAGTCATTTCCTATTTTATTTACTTCTAGGACCCGTCCTGGCGGTTATGAAGCGATTATCTCCCCCCCCCCCCCCCCAACACACACACACACACACACACACACACACACACACACACTCTCATCCTTGCTCAAAACCTATTCACGATTCATTTTCTCTTCCCGCCTTCCAGATCCGTCCCCCCCACCCCCGAAGCCTAATTCGGCTGTGACTATTATTATAAAGCGGGGCTCCGAGCAAGTGCCAGAATCCAGAGGCGGCCGCGCCGCTATTGGAGGGGGGGGAGGGAGCCTTCGCGCCCCTGCACAGGGGCCGCCGCAAGTTTTTCCGAGATGCAGCGGACCCCTAGCCGAGTGGCATGGGCCCCTCTTTACCCCAAAGGGGGGACGGGCTCCACGACGGGGACCATCCCTGCCGGTCTTCGCCGGCGAGGCAGGGGCGCCCCACCCCCCCCCCGTTATCCTTCCTGGGATGCCCCAGCCGCCCGACCGGTCCTCTTCCCGAGCCGGTGGCCCCGCGGCGCTCCCTTTGCTCGGGGTCCCCATGCCCGCACAGCCCACCGCAGCCCGGCGGGCGCGCACACGCACGCCCCGCGGCCCGCCGCTCTCTCGGTCGGGCCGCCCCGGGGCCCGCCTCTCCCCCCCCCCCACCTCCACCCCTCCCAGGACCGCCGACGGGGTTACCGTGGGAAGACGGGGCGGTCGCAGAGGACGCGGCGGCAGCGCTGCTGCCGGTTGCGTCGGACGCGGAGGAAAAGCTGGAGGAAGAGGATGATGATGAGGCGGACCCGCTCCCCAGTCTCCATGGAACTCCCGCCCCGGCCCGTTGCTAGGAGCCCCCGAGGCTCGGGCTCCGTCTTTCGTGCTTTGTTGTTCCGGGTACAGGGCGGCCGCGGCTTCCCCGCGACAATAAATAGACTAGACGCGGGGGAGCATAGAGACGGCGCGCGGCGGGCTAGAGCGCCGCCAGACCCGGGCGCTCCAGGGATCCTCGCTAGCCGCCCACTTCCGGCTCTCGCTGCTCTCCCCCTCCGCCTCCGCCCTCCCAGCCCCAGCCGCTAAGCTCGGGCTCGCCTTCCGGCTTCCTGTGGCTGCCGGGGAGGCCCTTAACCCCCAGGGCTGGGCTAGGCGGAAGTGGCCCGAGGGCGCTAGGAGCTCCGGCTGCAGTTTGCTGTGGCTCGCCCAGGGTGATTTTTTTTTTTTCCTTTTTTTTTTTTTTTTTTTTTTTTTTTGTAACCCTGTGCTTGTTTTCAGCTGATCGCCGGCGAGCAGCGCAGCACAGATCGGCTTTAATGGTTTTGTTGTTGTTGTTTTAAACCAGAACCCATCGGTTTATACAAAAGAACTCAGCTAACGGCCCTCGGGCCCGAGTCCAGAACCCGGCAAGTGGCGGCGGGGGTCCCCGGCCTTACTCAGCGAGGGCTCGGCGGGCGCGGCCGAGGCGTGTCCGTCGGGCGGTCGCGGCGGGGCAGACTGGACGCTTGGCCACGCACGCTGGCCGGTTTGAACGGCCGCAGCGTGCCGAGTGCGCCCTCGGGACCCCTCGGGGCGGCGTGAGCCGTGCTGCGGGCGGAGCGAGGCTCCTAACGGCCCCGGAGCGCCGCCGCCGCCGCCGCCGCCGCCGCCTCCTCGAGGCCCAGCCTGGCCCGGCCCTCTCCCGCGCTGGCTAGCTAGCTAGCCTTGCACGGTGGAGGTGGCCAGCGGGCAGCCTGGGTTTTGGAAAAGGCCACGCGAATCGGGTTCCTAAATGGTTTGGCCTCTGACCGGGGCCACTTGGCCTTTTGAAAATGACTTGGGCCGACGACATCTGAGCGTTTGGGAGTACACAAGCCCTTGAGAATTTTATGATTTGAGCAATAGCCAAGGATGCCTGTTTATCTCTTCTCCCTACTCCGAAGAAGTGTACGCACAAAAGCACTTGAACGTTTAAAAGCCCAGCAGGGCAGA
This sequence comes from Onychomys torridus, assembly GCF_903995425.1. Taxonomy (NCBI): domain Eukaryota; kingdom Metazoa; phylum Chordata; class Mammalia; order Rodentia; family Cricetidae; genus Onychomys; species Onychomys torridus. The sequence goes on along the minus strand of NC_050461.1, from coordinate 32,458,753 downwards.
TTTGTTTCAGTCCTCACACTGATTCATTGTTGAGCGATAGCGAATAAGCTGTATCTTGTGTGGAGTAGAATGGACAAGAAGTGAGAAAGTCATGCCTAGTTTTGAGTCGTGGAGACTAGTTTTGACAGCTCTAAGAGGGATGGGACTGAGGAGGGAGGGAAAGGGGATGTTGAGGTCTGGCTAGCCGAGGTGTTAACAGGAATAGGGCACGGCAAACACAGTTAGGAAAGAGTGCCTGCAGATAAAGTTGGAGGGGAGCTGAGACCTGAAACCATCTGTGCCTTTCAGACAGGAGTTTGAATTTTCTTCCAAATGCTAAGGGAAGTGAGATTTTTGTGCTGGAGAGTGACAGGGCATGATTTACTAAGGAAACGGCACCAGAAACGCTCCATTTCCAAGAGCTACTGTCTCTGCTTAGAAGGCAATTTTACAACAATGGTGACTGATTCTAAGGTCTTTTTGAGATACCTTCCTTCACGGAGCCCAGTGGGATACCTGCAAGGCAGCATGTGTTATTTTGGATTGCCTTTTATGATAGCCAAGGAGCCACCTCTTTGTAGAATTGAATATAGTCTCCCTGCAAGACCCATTAGCTGTGGTGCTGATTTTGATTGTTAGCCTGATTGGATTATTCTTAACCCTAGATGATTACTAAAGCACGCTTCTGAGTGTATCTGTGATGGTGCCTCCAGACACAAATGGGTTGCTCTCTCAATAGATTCATTAAGGTATGGCAGCATTATTTGGTGGTAATGAAAGGTAGGTGAGGCCTGCTTGGAAGAAGTAGGTCATTGGGCATGTCTTTAGGTGATGTATCTTGGTCTGGTCCCTTCTATCACTTCGTAGGAGGATGATGGGAACTCTTCTACCAGACACTCCTGTAAGTCCTACAAGAGACAGGTAATTGGATGAAAATTACATCACACCACCAGGCATAGTTCTTTCTGCCAGTGGGCTGTACTGGTGGCACCAGGTATCTACTGTGCCAATTAGAGCAATTAGCCTTTTTGTCTCCCATCAAGTTAATGCAAACCATGATTGTGGAGACCAGGGAGCAGGTGAGGCCAGAGCTTTCTCATTCCTCAGGAGTCCACCTCAAAGTGTTCTGAAATGCCCTCTTAGCATAAAGACAGTCCCTCCCATTATACCAAAAGAGTGGTAAGTGGCTTAGAGTGGATAGAGTATGTTGTTATGCCCTAGCTTCCTAACAGCAGCCTGTCCCCTCCCCTTCCTCGCAGACAGAGTCCATGACAAGAGCCACTGACTTAAGCTCTCTGGAGACTGGCAGAATGGTTAGGCTAGTTTCCAAAAAATAGAAGGGGAAGGATCATACTCAAAATTCATGTCTCTGTGAGATTTCTGATAACAAGTGGATGGAGTTCCTCAAGCTGACAGCCACGGAAGGGTCTAAGGCATTTCTAGAAATTTCTCAACAGAGCAAAGGGTGCCTAAGGTGGTCCATTTCCCAAGGGCAATGTCCCCAGGCTTCAGACCTGGTAGAAAGAGGAGTTAGGTTACTTTCTTCCTGAGCCTTTGAGGCAGAATCTGATACAAGGGAAAACTTGGAACTCTGGTTGGATGACCAGAGATCTTGTTTCCTTGCTGTAGAAATGAGGTCCTCACTCACTTCCTCTTGTTGGGAAAATCTGGTAGATGCTCATCACCATCACGTGTCACTTTTCCTTGTTTATTCTCCTCTTTCTTTCTTTGTTTCTCTGTGTAGTTTTTGTGCCTTTTCCTGGATCTCACTCTGTGGCCCAGGCTGGCCTCGAACTCACAGAGATCCGCCTGCCTCTGCCTCCGGAGTGCTGGGATTAAAGGTGTGCACCACCACCACCACCACCCAGCCATTCCCCTCTGCTTTAGCATGCAGTTGTATAGTGAGGATAAATTCCTCATTCATCACTTGGCCACAGCTGGAGCTGATCAAAATGGACAGTGTTCAAAGATGTCTGAATTTGAGCTTAAGTTCAGCAGCTGGATGAGTTTTCCGATAGTAGGGATGGATGACATGTTTGTGGTGGCACATGGGAGAGCTGATTGACATTAAGCAGAACTGCATTGGTGGGTGAGTGTGTACATGAGCCAGCATGCTTACACACACACTCCCATCACCACACACAGCTTTCATGAGTCGGTTCTCTCCTTGGGACTGAATTCAGGCTGTCAGGTTTGACAGTAAGTGCCTTCACCCATCTGAGTAGCCCAGGAAAACATTTTTGTTAGAATTTAAAAAAATTTTTTTTTTATTCTATGGGACACTTCTATTGGGAAGAGTGCTCCTGTCCCTTCTAAGGAATTCCTTCTCGCTTCTGGTCCCCAATCTAAAGAACAACCAAACAAGAACTTCTCTAATTAATAGAGAAGTGGGCTGCTGACCTGAGCTGGCCAACTAGATAGAATCTCTGTGCCATAATTGATTCATTGCCTCTCAATTCTAAATTCATTTTTGTTCCTGCTTGGTAAAGATGGATCTAGAGCAGTGGTTCTCAGCCTTCCTGATGCTGGGACCCTCTAATATGGTTCCTCATCTTGTGGTGACCCCCAACCCTAAAATTATTTCATTGCTATTTCATAACTGTAATTTTGCCACTGTTATGAATCATAATGTAAATATCTGACATGCAGGATATCTGCTGTGCAACACCAAAGGGGTCACGGCCCACAGGTTGAGAACTGCGGATCAAGACCCTTCAAAATAGCTTTTTGTACTAGCTAGCACGAGGTTGGATTTCCATTGGTTGAGAATGCTGAGGATAATAAAGTTTTCTTCCTACAGTATGTTCCGCCAATAGAATCCTATGGTGTAGAAGACCTTGCTAGAATCCACCTGCTGTAGCACAGGTGGCTTCTCCCCCCTCCCCAACCCGCCCCATAGGGGTCTGATGGATAGTGGTGAAGTCTCCAAGTTAGCAAAATTGAAGCAGTATTTGTTTGGTCCAGCATGCCAAAAGTGAAAGATAAAGCTGGCATGATGGCATACATCTGTCCTCTTCACAGAGCCTAAAGCAGGAAAATCACTTAAGTCTAGGAGTCGGGGCTGGACTGGGTAACATAGCAAGACCTTGTCTGGGAAAAACAAAAGAAAACGAAAACGAACACAAACCATGACAGACAGATAACTGGAATGAGCTAAAAGCAGTTGCTGGTGGTGTGTCTAGAAGGTCAGCAGTTCGGAAGGAGCAAGACAGGATTGGAAAACAGATGATGAGGAAGTCTGTGACATAGTTATAGGGGGCTTTCTGAATAGGTACAAGCTGTAAAAATATTTATATTCTAGCTGAGTACACACTACAAATATCCACTGGGAGACTGTTACTAATTAGGCAGGCACACTAGAGTACAGTAGCCAGATGATGGTCAGTCTCTTTGTCCAGGCCATCTCACCGCTGAATGAAGGGTCCTTTAAGCAGAATGGGCATGGTAGTAGGGAAGGAGGCTATATGTGTGCTCAGCAACGTGGACTTTCCCTGAGCGGGGGTCACCTTGGCAACACCATTGCCAAGTGCTTAATCTGTCAAGAGCAGAGAACAGCATTGAGTCTCTAATATGGCACCATTCCCAGGGGTGATGAGCTAGCCATCTGGTGGCAGGTTGATTACACTGGATCTCTTCCATCATGGAAGGAACAAAGATTCACCCTGATTGGAATGATCACATACTCTGGAAATGGTTTTGCTTTTACTGCTCATAATCTTCTGCCAGCTCCACTATCTGTGAGCTCACAAGATGCCTTATCTCCCCATCAGTGTGTTCTAGTCCACATTACCTCTGATCAGAGAACTCATTTCACGGCGAGGGAATTAATTGGGTTGGCCACACACACCAGTGGGAAGCAGCTGGCTTAAATGCACGGTGCAATGACTTATGGCAAACTGAGTTATGATCCCAGCTGGAGACAGTACCACGGAAAAATGGGATTCTGGTTTCAGGTCACATCACACCGTCTCTCCCATAAAAAGCAATGTCTGAATCAAGATGTGGCAGTGAAGGCGGCTTTTCTCTCATGGTGTCATCTAATAACCTCCTCCTTTTCTCCTTTGCCTGGGAACCTTGGCTGCTGCAGGTTCGGAAAACAGGCCCAGGGGGAGAATGCTTTCTATCAGGTGATAGGCCACTGATACACAAAGGCAATGAGACCGTCACCCGCTGTTTGGGCTTCTTCACCCAGTGAACTCAGAAGGCAGAAACAGGAACTATTCCACGAGACAGTGTGATGGATGCCGCTTTCAAAGGGGAAGTTTGCTTGCTTCGAGCTCAGTCTGGATCGTGGGCATCATCTTAGTGCCACCACTATTCTTAGAGTGGGGCAAAACACAAGGGGTCCGAGGACCTGGGCCTTTCACAAACGGTTTGGGTCACTTCGCCAGGCAAAGAAAAGGATCCTTAGCAGCCGAAGGTCTGGCCGAGGGCATGGGAAATACAGAATGATCAGAAGAAAAGGCGTGAGTATCAGTTACAGCCCCGCTACATGAGAACTGTAGAAACAAAAGGCCATGGTGTCCTTGCTAATTTGCTATTGGTTCGCTCTATTTGCCTGTTTGCATACACCAACCCTGGGCTTTTTCTTACTCCTCTATGGTCAAGCTGCTCGGTGGGCTCATTTCCCTAAGGTCGTTTGTGACAAAGCATCACAAAGTCAGTGACTTGGAAAACATGGAGAATGCGCTCTCTCCTAAGTCTGGAAGCCAGAAGTCTGGAATCAAGGTGTCAGCAGGACTGGCTCCTTACATGCAGCGTGGGAGGGAAGACATTACATGATTTCTTCTACACTCTGTCGGCTGCCTGGCAATCCTTGGCATTCCTTGGGTGGTGACAGGTCATTCTATCTCTTTCCCTCCATCCCTCCACCTTTTCTGTTGGCCCTTCCTCACAGAATTCTTTTTCTTACAGAAACACCAGTCAATGGCTTGAGGACCTACCCTTTACTTCAGAGTGATCTCACCTCAAGACTTCATGCCCGTTCCTCAGTTCCTGTTTCCAGATTAGGTTCCAGTCACAGGTCTTAGGGTTTAGGATTTCAGTGTATTTGTTTAACAGCTTTACTTGTTTATTGAGATGTTATTGACATTTGATTTAATTAACCCACTGCCAGTGTGCACACGGGTGGGTGTGAGTCTGTTCAGCAATGAAAGCAAGCATTAGCTCTTTCTTCTGTGTTTCCTGGGACAGAGTCTTATGTAGCCCAGGTTGACCTCAAATTTACTATGTAACCAAGGATAACTCAGAATTCCTGAGCATCCTACTTCTGCCTCCCAGTGCTGAGGTTATACTTATGAACCATCACAGCCGACTTGCAATATTTATGTTTTATTGATTATGTTCATTTAATTGACTTTTAGAAGGGCAAGGAGATAAATATGTGTTGCCAAACTGAAAAGTACAGTTGAACATTTTTGTAAATTAAATGAATAACTGAAGTAAAGTTAAATACTAAAATTCCTCTTTTCTTCCTTTCTTTCTTTCTTCCTTCTTTCCTTCCTTCCTTCCTTCCTTCCTTCCTTCCTTCCTTTTTTTGAGACAGGGGTCTCTGGTTTTCCTGGAACTCACTCTGTAGTCCAGGCTGGCCTTGAACACATAAAGATGCACCTGTCTCTGCTTCCCAAGTGCTGGGATTAAAGGCATGGGCCACTACACCTGGCTTCAAAATTACTTTCAAATACATACAAAATTATTGTGAAGATGCATTTTACCCTCTGGTGGTGGGGAAATTACCCACTTTATTTCTAAACTGGAAACTTAGTCATACATCCTTAGCAATGCAATTAAGTTGGAGAAAATGGATAGAGGTTGAAAGGAGAGTCCTTAGGCCTTGCACGGTTTGGGGTGGGTTAATTTTATGTCTTGTTAAGTAAGTGAACTCAAGCATTACTACCCACAGGAGAATAACACAGTGGATGAATTCCCTCTTAGTAGAAGGGGGAAAAAGACAAATGAGTGAGTAAGAAAATGGGCAGAAGTCAAGAGTGGATAATACAGACAGAATAGAACAAATAGAAATAAGTCTTAAATAGAAATAAGTTGTAAATTCCTGTGATTATAATAAATAGTCGTGCACCACAGAAAGTGTAATTGTAATAGATTTAAATAATTCAACTATATTCTGCTGTCATTGTTTAAATTCTTTGTATTTATTTGTTGTGTGTGTTTATCTGAGTACTTGCACTCGTGTGTGTGTGTGTGTGTGTGTGTGTGTGTGTGTGTAAGTCAGAGGACAACTTTTCAGGAATTGGTTCTCTCCTTGATAAAATGGGTTCTCAAGATCAAACTCTAGTGGCCAAGTTAGGTGGCAAGTGCCTTTATCTGCTAAACCAGCTCATGAGTTGAAAGGTTGTTCTGTGGATTAAATAAATAAGTGAACAAGAAAGAACTTTATCATCTTCAAAAGATTTGGTATATTCAAAAACAGAAATATGTAGGTAGGGCAGTGGGGATGATTTAATCAATAAAGTACTTGCCACACAAGCACAGATACCTAAGTTTAAATGCCTTATAACATGTTCAAAAGCCAGGCATAGTGACCCACACTGGTAATTCCTGAGCTGGGTATGTAAAAAAAGGTAGATCAAAGGGTGGTTTCTGGGCCAGTCAGCCTCACCTAATTGTCAAGCTCCAGGTCACTGAGAGACCTTGTCTCACAACACAAGGTAGACAGTACCTGAAGAGGAATGATAGAGATGTTGTCCTCTCGCTCCTCCTCCTCCTCCACACACACACACACACACACACACACACACACCCGCCACAAGCATGCACAAGCACAGACACACATGCAGCAGCACACATACATGTATACATACTGACACACCACAAAAGAATAGAAAGATGGTGGACAAATGAAAAAAAGCCAGGCATAGTGACGTACCTGTAGTCCAGCTACTTGAGAGGCTGAGCCATGAGAACCATTTGAGACTAAGATTTGAGACCACGCACATGGGGCAGGGGCGTCCAGGAAAATTCTAGTCTAAAATCTACTAGTCAGGGTCTGGAGAGATGACTCAGTGGTTAAGGGCACTTTTTGCCCATTTAGAGGATTGGTTTGGTTCCCAGCACCCACAAGTTATTTGTAACTAGAAGGTCCAGTACCCTCTGCTGGCCTCTGAAGGCATTTCACACATGTGGTACACAGCCATACATGCAGACAGAACACCAACGCATGTGAAACTGAAAAGTAAATTAGGGGCAGTCTTAACTTCACACAAAATAATAACAAAATATCCATAAAATTGCAAGTTAACATACATAAAATGAGAAATTGACAAAGTGACATCAGAGTGGTTAGGCTAGTAGACTTCTAGGAATAGAGTCTAGCTAGAAAGTTAACTTGTTATTTATTTGAGAAAGCAAAGCCTGGGATTTGCTGAATGAATCCCATTTAAGAAGCTAGAGAAAGACAGACAAAGGAACTCTTAGAAAATAGGAAAATATGGACCAAAGATAAATTCATGAAATAGTGAGACAGAAAGAAGAGTCTGTGAATTATTTGATAAGAAGCAATAAAATAGACAGTGTCTGAGAGAAGCTGACCAAGAAAAACAAGAGGTAAAGCCCAAGTAAAACCAATCAAGGACAAAAAAGGAGGTTCTGCAAACGTCAGCTATGGTAAAGACCACAGATAAAAAGGAACACCGTGGACAACCTCATGCCAGTAAATCTGAACATTTTGATGAAATAATAAAAGAAAAAGATAGCAAAAAACGACTCAGGAATGAAGGAATGGACCTGCAGATTCTTGGAACTGACCGAGCATACTGTTGGAAACTTCTAAAATGCTGAGGGTTTTCTTAAAAAAACAAACTAAGCAGAGAACAGGAAGTTGTGAGACTCAAATGAAGAACAGAAAAGAACCACACAGAGGAATGAACACTAGAAAGCATTCATGCTCCGCTGATTTTGAACTTTCCTTTTGATTTCCTCTTTAAATGCGATTGTCCAGAGGTTGCACAAAACAGGAAGCTGAACTGAAGGGCTTCTTGACGCAAGCTGGGACATAAAAGGGGCCTCTATCCAGAGGTAAGAATAAACTGGAAGTGAACAAGCTCCTGATGCTGGTTTCCACAACCTTGGAGGGCAGGGAATCTCTTTCAACTCAAAGTGGTCTCAGATCTCCCTGGAGGAAGGCAGAGTCCTACAAGGCTTCAGATGTCTCCTAGGAAGACATTTCCAAGCACTACTATTGACACGCAATCAGATTTCAGCTGACAATTGAAGAGACACAGCAAGATGAAGAGGCATCAATAGAAACGCCAAGTAAGAGCAATGGTTCGTTGAGTGAAGTGCTTGCCACAGAAGCGGGAAGACACGTGTTGGGATTTGCAGCTCCTGCCTTAAAACACTGAGTGTGAAGGACATACTTGCAAACTCAGTTCTTGGAGGGTCAAGATGGATGGAGCCCAGAGTCTTGCTGGCCAGAGGGCTAGTGGAAAAGAGCAAGGTCCCAACTTAGTGAGAGACTGTCTCAAAAAAGCAGTTGGAGAAGGCTAGAGGAAGGCAGCCTACATCAGACCCCGGCCTCCACGTGTGCTTGCAAGGTTAAGTACATTTGTACACACACACACACACACACACACACACACACACACACACACACAGACAGAGAGAGAGAGAGACTCCACACACCAATCCACAGATAACAGAAGTATTTCATGGACAGGTGGAAGAAAACCATGCACAAAAGCAATAAAAGTATATGGAGTTAATACTGTAGCTAAAAGGGAAACATGTAAATATGATAAAGAAAAACCAAACGGGACAAAAATGCAACTATATGCAGCTTACAAGACATAGCTAAAACATAAAGACATGAAGATGGAAAGCAGAAGTGTGAAACAATAGGGCACTCAGAATTAACCAAAACCAAATTAATGTAGCTAGGTAAGTGAGGTAGCTCTTAAAAGCAAGTGTTACCAGAGATCGTGAAAGTCACTTCAGACTGGAAAAATATCAGCTCCCCTGGGAGATTTTACAACCACAGAGAAACTAATAGGTTTTTACAAAGTAATTATTAAATTTACAAGCAGAGATCATTAGAGAAAACCACAATGATGATAGCCATGATAGTGCCGAGATTCACCTCCCCCACGGCCCTTGCACTTAAGGTTCAGGGAACATGGAGGAACCGAGGGAAGACAGATTGCAAGAGCCAGAGGGCTAGGAAGTCTGCTGTGAGACTGAGTCTCCTAAAAACAACAGAGGAGCTACACCTGTGATTCCTCAGCCATATGGGTGCCAAAACATGGCCTGAAAAGGGATAATGTCTACAGACGTGCTGACACAGAGTGGGAAATCTCACAGGACCTACCCCTAGACAAAGAACCACAGGCCACTAAGGACTGTTGAGAGAGGAGCACTGGCCTCTCCCAAGGATAAGCCCCTTACCCAGGTATCTAATACAAAGTGGTTAGCCCTGAGTCATATGCGCTCAAGTCATACTAACCACACACAGAAGCTTGCACTTATATATTTATGTGTATCTATTATATATATATATATATATATATATATATATATATATATACATACATATATGTGTGTATGTGTGTGTGTATGTGTGTGTGTGGCTTAATACATATTGTCCTAGTTAATTTTGACTACACACACACACACACACACACACACACACATACACACACATACACACAACATACACACACACATACACACATACACACACACACACATACACACACACATACACACACATACACACATACACACACACATACACACACATACACACACACATACACACACACATACACACACACATACACACACATACACACACACATACACACACACATACACACACATACACACACACATACCACACACATACACACACATACACACACATACACACATACACACACACATACACACACACACACACACACACACACACACACACACACACTCCATTAGTTGAAACAGAGTGGGGAAGACACAGAGGGGACTGTAGGGAGAAAAGGGAAGAGGGAAAGTGATATAATTATATTTTAATTTAAACACTTTTAATAGATAAATAATAACTATTACATTTATAATTATCTACTTAACAGAGAGTAACTGATTAAAAGGTAAGAGAATGTACAAATGATTACTGTCAAGATAATGCAGCCATTAAGAATAAAAATGTTGCAAACATTCCTGTATGCTAATTCACTTGAAAGCGTAGTAGATAAGGACCAATTCCTAGGAAATCATTTTCTCATAATTAAGATAATAAATTGATGTTCAGAACTTTTTCTACAAAGAAAATTCCTGGTTCAGATGGCACTTGTGGGTGGTTTTGTCAATTACTCAAAGAAGAAAAATAATTGCAACTTACAAATTTTAGCATAGAAAAATAAAGAGTAATTACAGAATCATTTTATGAATCTAGAACTTTTTGCTGCTAGCATGAAAATTACCAGCCAGTTGTAGTCAATATGCAAAATTAATGAATAGAGAATAGTGATAATTTTCTTATGAACTGGTCCTGGAATCAGCTGGTAGTCAGGGACAAAATCAAACAACCAAACCAACCAACCAACCCACCAAATCACCAACGACAACAACAAAACCAAACAGAATTTTAATCCATACCTTGTATTATACATAAAATTAATTCAGAATAGATTCTAGAAACTTCTAGGAGAAAACTCTTATGATACCAAATTTGGCAAATCTCTCATATCAAAAGGATATCTAGCCAGGCGGTGGTGGCGCACGCCTTTAACCCCAGCACTCGGGAGGCAGAGGCAGGCGGATCTCTGTGAGTTCAAGGCCAGTCTGGTCTACAGAGCGAGTTCAGCAGTTAAAAGGACAGACTGTTGATGAAAGCAGCCACAGGGGTGAATCTCAAGATAATCATGTCTATGGTAAAGGAAAAAAAATCAGGCAAAACTTGGCACATAGTACACAAAAGCATTTACATAAAGTTTCAAGAAATTCGAATAATTTATGATGACAGAAAATAGATTAGGAATTCCTTGGGGGTGACAGACAGGAATGGCAAGAAAAGTTTATAGAGGAGCCTAAGAAAATGTTTCGGAGTGATGAGGATGTTTGATATCCTAATTGTAGTGAAGGTTCCTGAGTACACACAAACATCAAAATTCATTAAGGAAGGAAGCTTGTAGTTAATTGTTGATTTTCTTCCAAGCAGCTCTCTGTTAGAGTACTCAGCAGCCACACAGAATGAAAACACGTCAAAGATACAAAGACTTAAAAAATATTATTGACAGAAGATACGGTCACGTATATAGAATATTCAAAAGAAATTACTTTTATTTATGTGTATTAGCTAGCCACCATGAAATAAAAGACACTATTTTAACTAGAGAGATCCTGTAGAGGAGTTTAATGAGCATCAATCATTGACAAGTTCATAGTGTGGACTTCTTTTAAAAAAAAAGAAAAAGCCGAGGCTGGGCGGTGGCGCACGCCTTTAATCCCAGCACTTGGGAGGCAGAGCCAGGTGGATCTCTGTGAGTTTGAGGCCAGCCTGGGCTACCAAATGAGTTCCAGGAAAGGCGCAAAGCTACACAGGGAAACCCTGTCTCGAAAAATAAATAAATAAATAAAATTAAAAAATTAAAAAAAAAAAAGACCCTCTAAAGAAACCTTCAATGAGGAAGTTAGGGAATCCGGAAGCCGTGCTTGCCGTTCAGGCACTTCAGACTGTTAGTAGTGCAGTGTGGTAACACACACAAGTAATCTTAGCATTCAGGGTACTGAGACAGAATTGAGAGGTCAAGGCCAGTCTGAGCAATACAGCCGGACCCACCCCAATAATATGAATAAATGAGCCGGGCGGTGGTGGCTCACACCTTTAATCCCAGCACTCCGGAGGTAGGTGGATCTCTGTGAGTTCAAGGCCAGCCTGGGGGCTACAGAGTGAGTTCAGGAAAAGCACAAAGCTACACAGAGAAACCCTGTCTCGAAAAACAAAAAAACCCAAACCAAACCAAAAATAAATGAGCAAATACATACATACATTTAAAAAATAACAAATAAAATTCCACTGTTTCAGCCCATTGGGGTTGAACGACAGACAAGTTCATCGGTGTAACAAAACACAATACCCTTCTTGTAAATAATAAAAACGTGTGCTTCACAGTTCTAGTGGTACAATTAAGACCCTGGCAGAATTCAGAATTGGTGCCTGGTAAGGGTTTACTGGGCAGCTCCTTCCCAGGAGCTCCTTCTCATTGTGCTACCGTGGGAAGGAGCAAGGCAGCTCTCTTAGAACTAGTGTGTGTGTGTGTGTGTGTGTGTGTGTGTGTGTGTGTGTGTGTGTGTGTGTGTGTAATTGTACTCATCCACGCATGTACATGTGGAGGTCAGAGGTCATTCTTGAGCAGGTCTCTTTCTCTGCTGCTCTCCACCTGACATTTGGCTCCAGAGTCAGGTTCTCTAGTCCGTGGTTCGGGTCATGCGGCTTTGTAAGGAGTCTCTGATCACGTGCCAACCTAGTTTTCCAGGAGTGTTTCCCAAGTTTTCCCTAAAAGTCTCATTGGGCTCCAAACTGGAATTGTATGAAATCTATACATCAGTTCAGGTGGTGGATAAAAAGATAAAAACGACTTCTTTTAGGTAATTGAGTTTACCTTCTTTTAGGTAATTGATGTAGTGTGAATTTGAATTTATGTATATCTTCTCTAGTGGAATTGTTTTTTGAGACAGTCTCTTACTGAACCTGGAGTTCCCCATTTAGGCTGGGCTGTCTGGCTGTCTCATCAGCCAGCAAGCTCTCAGGATGAGATCGTCTCCACACCCCCTGTGCTAGTGTTACAGGTGACTGCTGTCTATTCTATATGGTACTGGGCATCTAAACTGTACAGCAAACATTTTAGCCTCTGAGCCATCTCCCAGGCCCTGGGGTCTCTTTATAAGGACATTTCCCAAAATGCCACCTTGTACCAGCATCGTGTGATGGTTAGATTTCAGCAAATGTCTCTGAGTGGCAGTGGGGATGGGGTCTGAGGGGCACACAGGAGCATCCAGATCGCCCCATTCAACAAAGTTCTAGTTTGGGACTCTGAAACGTTGTATGTGTCTTTAACAGCTTCTCAGAGCCTGTGACATGCAGCTGGATTCTCGAACACGGTGCAAATAAACCTTATACCTCCTCACCTTGTCACGCTACACTCCTGCTCTCCAAATGGTGTGGCAAAAACAGATTTCCAAAGACACAACCACTTTTAGCAGAATCTATAAGATTCAGACTTTGGCTTTGCAGCCTTGGCTGGAAGTGACGGGGTCACACAGGCAGTGACAGAAAAGAGTGTCAAACAAGCTGTGGATAAACCAACTAGCAACAGACACGCTAGCAGCACACACTAGTAACAGACAGTGGACCGGCTGTAGTAACGATGTATGCGATTGGCTGGATCCACAGCATAGGCCTCTATGTGGAAATCAGATTAGTGAATTACATCAGGGAAGATGGACATAAATTCAGAGACACACTGTTTCATTAGATAGGTAAACTCAATTACCTAAAAGAGGTCATTTTTATCCACTACCCAAACTGATACACAGTTTAATATAATCCCAGTTTGGATCCCAGAGAGAGAGACTTTTAGGGAAACTTGGCAGACATTCTTTGAGAACTAGGTTGGGCACGTGAGCAGCCTTCCTTCCAAAGCTGCATGAGCAGAGCTGGCGCAGGGTCAGATAGATACACCGGCTACAGAAAGTGAATTGAATCAAATGTCAGGCTCACTCACACGTGGAAGCTGGACTTATATCAGGTGCTACCCCATGATTCTGGTAGATGACTCATCTGTACAGGAAATAAAATAAGACACCTACTTTATACCATATGGAAAAAAATCAATTTGAGGATAATTCAACACTAAATGAAGGTGTTGAGGATAAACTTTTAAAACTTTAAAAAAAATATAAAAGAAAACTAGACATATGTTTTAGGGTGGGTATATTTTTAAACAAGGTACAAAGCTAATCACAAGATAATTAAGTTATGAAAGGCTAAAAATAAAGTCCTTAGTTCATGTAAAAAATATCTTTATGGTTGCAAATAGATCCATATCTATCTCCATGCACAAAACTCAAGTCCAAGTGGATCAAAGACCTCAACATAATTCCAGCTACACTGAATCTCATAGAAGAGAAAGTGGGAAGTGGCTTTGAACTCATTGGCACAGGAGACCACTTCCTAAATATAACAACAGTAGCACAGACACTGAGAGCAACAATCAATATGGGACCTCCTGAAACTGAGACGCTTCTGTAAGGCAAAGGACACTGTCAACAAGACAAAAAGACAGCCTACAGGATGGGAAAAGATCGTCACCAAATCCACATCTGGCAGAGGGCTGATCTCCAAATTATATAAAGAACTCAAGAAACTAGACATCAAAATACTGAACAATCCAATTTAAAAAATGAGCTACAGAGCTTAACAGAGAATTCTCAACAGAAGAATATCAAATGGCAAAAAGACATTTAAGGAATTGCTCAACATCCTTAGTCATCAGGGAAATGCAAATCAAAACAACTCTTACACCTGTCAGAATGGCTAAGATCAAAAACACTGATTACAGCTTATATTGGAGAGGATGTGGAGAAAGAGGAACACTCCTCCACTGTTGGTGAGAATGCAAACTTGAACAGCACTTTAGAAATCAGTAAGGCAACTTCTCAAAATTAGGAATCAATCTACTTCAAGACACAATAATACCACTCTTGGGCATATACCCAAGGGATGCTCAATCATACCACAAGGACACATGCTCAACTATGTTCATAGCAGCATTATTTATAATAGCCAGAATCTGGAAACAACCTAGGTGCCCCTCAAATGAAGAATGGATAAAGAAAATGTGGTACATTTACACAATGGAGTATTACTCAGCTGTAAAAAAAAAAAAAAAAAAAAAAAAAATGACATCATGAAATTTGCAGGCAAATGGATGGAACTAGAAAGTATTATCCTGAGTGAGGTAACCCAGACTCAGAAAGTCAAACATGGTATTGTATTCACTCACAAGTAGATACTAGATGTAAAGCAAAGGATAATCAGACTATAACCCACAGCTCCAGAGAAGCTAGGTAATAAGGAAGACCCTAAGAGGGATGCATAGATAGTCCCAGGAAGAGGAAATAGATGAGATCTCCTGGGTGACCTCGGGGTGGGGTGGGTAGAGAGGAATGGATAGAGGATGAGAACATGAGGGAACAGGATGGTGGAGCTAGAGAGGGACAGAGAGGGAGAGCTTTGAAAAAGATATCTTGATAGAGAGAGCCATTACGGGTAAGGAAGAAACCTGGTGCTAGGGAAGTTTCCAGGAATGCACAAGGATGAGCCCAGCTGAGACTCTGAGCAACAGTGGAGAGGGTGCCTGAACTGGCCTTCCCCTGTAATCATGTTGATGAGTACCCAAACTGTCATCACAGAGCCTTCATCCTGTGACTGATGGAAGCAGATGCAGAGATCCACAACCAAGCACCAGGTGGAGCTCCGGGAGTTCAGTCGAAGAGAGGAAGGAGGGATTCTATGAGTGGGGGTGGGGGGTGGGGGTGGGGGTAGGAGGGATGGGGTGAGGTCATGGGGGTTGGGGGTGGGTTCAAGATCATGATGGGGAAATCTACAGAGACAACTGAACCAAGCTCATGGGAGCTCACAAACCCTAGACTGACAGCTGGGGAGCCTGCATGGGACCCAACTAGGCTCTCTGCATGTGGGAGAGAGTTGTGTAGCTTGGCCTGTTTGAGGGGCCCCTGGCAGTGGGATCAGAATCTTTCCCTGGTGCATGAGCTGGCTTTTTGGAGCCCATTCCCTATGGTGGGATGCCTTGCCTTGCTCAGCCTTGATGCAGAGGGGAGGGGCTTGGTCCTGCCTCACCTGATTGTACCAGACTCTGCTGACTCCCCATGGGAGGCCTTGCCTTGGAGGAGGAGGAAATGGGGGTTGGGAGGGGGAAAAGCCGGAGAGGGGGGGGGGGAGTGGGAGGATGAATGGGAGGGGGAACTGTGGTTGGTATGTAAAATGAAAAACATTTTAAATAAATTAAAAGAAAAGAAAAACATGCCTTTGAGTGGACAGATGAGCCACAATCTGCAAAACTTCCATTGTAATTTACATTAATGTCGAGGAGTTGGTCTAGCTTTCCAGTTTGTACGAACTTGGACAAGTCAACAAGAAAAAGCCAAACAAAGAAACCAAGCAAGCAAGCAAACAAAGGCAGTAGAAAAAGAAGAAAAAAAGAGATTTGGGAGCATTTCAGAAGAAACATGACAGAGCTCAGCAGGAATGAAGGAGGCCCAGAGATCAAGAACTCAAGGACAACCTAAACTACACGGCCAGAGCAAAGTAGAAGCTAGCCTGGGCTACAAGTGGCCCTCTTTCAGAAAGGAAAAGGAAAGAGAAGGGTGTGGAGGGAGAGGAAAAGAAGGGGGTTGGCTCCAGCAGCAGCCATGATAACATAAGTAAATAGATGAATGAGGCATGAAGAAGATGCCTGATCGTCTATCTCTTTAGGAACTGTGAGGGTAACTCTTGCATGGAGATGTAATATAAAAAAATGTTCATAGCTACATTGTTAGTAAGAGCAAGAAGTCTGAACAACCTGAAAGTTTCTTCCAAGTAGATGAAAAAATGAGTGTGTTTATAGAAAGGTGTATTATACAATAGTAAAGACTGAGTAAACCAAAATTTAAGCAGAAACACATGGATTAATGTTGAGTTTGTTGTTGAATGTCATGAGCAATCAATCAATTCAGAAATAAAAGGCAGAAATGTGGGACTGACCAGGCGGTGGTGGCGCACACCTTTAATCCCAGCACTCGGGAGGCAGAGCCAGGTGAAGCTCTGTGAGTTCGAGGCCAGCCAGGGTCTACAGAGAGAGATCCAGTTTTTGTTTTGCACATAATGGATTATCTGGAAAACCCAATACAATCCATTGAAAGTATCCATGAAGGGCCTAGAGAGATGACCCAGAGGGTAAGGACACTGGCTGCTCTTGTGGAGGACCTGGGTTCTGTTCCCAGTACCCTCATAGCAGCTCAGAATGATCTCTAACTCCAGTTCCATGATATCTAGCGCCCTCTCCTGGTGTTTGCAGGGGCTTCATGCATGTAGTACATACACATGCAGGTCAAACACCCATACTTACAATACTATTTTTAAAAAATCTGTGGAAACTGATAAAACACTAGTGAAGGAATGAATAAATACTTGGTAGTAATTGCTTACATTTGTTATTGGCTTTGTGCCAGAAACTGCCCAGTACTTTATATTCATGTTTCAATTAATCTTTACCACTCTGTACATCATGCTTTCTCTACAAGAATGAGGAAATGGCTCTTGCTGAGTAAGACTCGTAACTGGCAGGGCTTGTCTGAAACTTGTTTTCTATGACTCATAGCTTGTACCCAGAAAAAAACTGCTATCTTCTCTCTAAACAAATATTGACTTAAGATTTCTCCAAAACAAAACAAAACAAAAATCAGTGACCAGGAAAATTGTCTAGAGAAAATGTGGCTTCCTCTGGTGGCGGGCATTGTTCCAGTATGATGTCACCTGCCTTATTAAAAAGTACATGTGCCTGGGGCTAGAAAGATGGCTCAGCTCTTCCAGAGGTCCTGAGTTCAGTTCCCAGCAACCACATGGTGGCTCACAACCATCTGTAATGAGATATAGTGCCCTCTTCTGGCATAAAGTCAACAGAACACTCATGTATACATTAAACAAACCAACCAACCAACCAACAAATCTTTTTAAAAAGATTTATTTTTAAAAAAGAGTACATGTACCCCAGATGGGCCAAATACGTATGCAGAGTAAGTGAGAATGTATCCTCAGGTCTGCAGAGGACAAAAGAAAGATGCTTTAGGGTTAGGAAAACAGCTCAGCAGCTGAGCATGCTTGTTGCTCTTACAGAGGACCAGACTCAGTTCCCAGCACCCACACAGCAGCTCACAGCCTGTAGCTCCAGGTCCAGGGGACCTAGCACCCTCTTCCAACCTCCATGGGCACTGCACACACCTGGTGCACATACATACATGCAGGCAAAACCCCCATGCACATAAAAATAAAAGTAAATGTATCTTAAAAAAACAAAACAAAACAACAACAACAACAACTGCCGGGTGGTGGTGGCACACACCTGTAATCCCAGCACTCGGGAGGCAGAGGCAGGTGGATCTCTGTGAGTTCGAGGCCAGCCTGGTCTACAGAGTGAGATCCAGGGCAGCCTCCAAAGCTACAGAGAAACCCTGTCTCGAAAAACAAGAACAAAACAACAACAACAACAAAAACCTCACAAAACAAACAAACAAACAAAAACCCAGCTACCTTTAAAAACCAATCTTTTATATCCTCTTTCTTTTTAAACACCATTTAGACTGCCATGTCAGTATTATTATCATTCAGTTACAATATAATTGTAATTAATAATTGAAACTATGGCTTGATCGGATGTGTATGTTTTTGTATTTCTCCTCCAAGAAGCTGTTAAGGTTGCTTCCATTAGGAGCTGAATCTGTCTCGCTTCCTCTAAGGTGGCAGATGAATAGAGAAGGACTGATTTTAAGCCATCTCTCTTGGTGTAGATATTGAATACCTCATTCGTGTGTTCATTTTTCATCAGTGTTCTTCTTATCCTGGAGACTCTCAGACTCTCACAAATTTTGCTGAACTGATTGTTTTCACAGCTTCCCTGTGGAAAATGCTGGGAACAGCCTCACACTCTTGCCCACCCCTCCCTATCCAAGACATTACACTGGACTGTGCTGGGTGAGCCCAAGCTCGGGAGGTCCAGGTTCAATGTCACCTCTGTTTAGTAATCACAAATTAGGACGAGAAGAGACTTTAGAGGTCAATGAGTCCACACAGCTTTCTTACTAGCTCCTTCCAGAATGTCAGCTTTCACCAGGCGGCTTTTTCCTTCTTCACAAACCCCCAAACTCCCTAACAAGACAGATCCCTGCAGCAGACAAGCAGGACTTGAGGAACAAGGCTGCCCCCGTGTGGTGGGAAATGCAAACACGGGAGATTTACACAAAAGTGTGAGAAATAGGAAAGCTATAAAAGCTGAGCTCCCATTACCAAGAATGGTAATTTGCAAATTATTTGTAATGGGTATCAGGCTCTAATAATTGCAAAATGCAAATCATTTTTAGATGATGCCGGGAACTCATGGCACAACCCTGAGACGTAACCACGGAAGGGCCTAAGTCCCAGGAAGAGATTATAAAGGACAGGTGTTTTAGGTCTACAGACAGCCCCGCCCCTACCCCCCCCACAGTCTTATCTAGATACACATCGTTTTTGTTTTGTTAAACAGAAGAATGTTATAGGATATGTGATTCTTGAAATTCATGTGTTTGGCTTTTTTTCCCTCCACAGATAACATAGGGTACAGTCACCGTTGAGTGAAGGAAGTATTAAAATGCTCACACAGACCCTGCCTTCAGGAGTTGCGTGATTCTGTCTCTGCTTTCAATGTAGCAGAACTGTGTACTGAAGTCTACTCTCATTCAATTTTATGTTATGTCTCACTGTACAGCCTGGGTTGTTCTTAGGCTCGGCAGCTGTAGCCGCCAGAGAGCCAGGATTACAAATGTGCATTGTCAGGTCTGACTTATTATTATTTTTTGTTAAGCACAAAGTGGAAGCTTGAAAAACCTATTTCTTAAAGACACATCCTGAGTATATAATGGTTCTGGCAAGTTGATGCAGGATAAGAAGCACACAATGAAAAATCAGCCTGCCCAGACAGTACATGATGATGTTCTACCCCAGACTAGTGCACATAGTCACGGCGTGTACACACATAGCTGCCCGCCTTGACTGGAATTTGTGAGGATGGGCAGAGGGCAAGGTTAGAGGTAGGCTTCCCTGTTACACAGCTTAGCATCCCCAGAGGATGTCAGCTACCTCGGTAACTCAACGCAGCTGGAAAATAGATGCTCCTCACTTTAGATTTTTAAAATACAAAAGCTAGAATAGTTGAAAACGAGACAATTGGCACCATAGGGGAGGAAGAGCGGGTAACTGGAGGAGCTCTGGCCTCGTGGCATGTTCGAGAAGTTAAGTAAGCTCTGGCCTCTGACCTATTTGGATTCATAACCTAGCACTATTTAACATTTCCACCCTTCAGCTTCTAATCATGAGCATGAAATCACAATGCCTAGATTGTGATAAGGATGGCATCAAAGGACACACACACACACACACACACACACACACACACACACACACGATAATTAGCACTTCTCTAGCTCTTGCTCAGAGCTCCATAACTATTAGGCTAATAGAGTGACCCAGGGGCAGCAGAGACATGTGCACACCTAGATTCAGCGAGTCCGCAGCTCTCCTGAATTTTTAAGACATTTACAGGAAATATGTTATCTAACATAGTAGTCACCCAGTACCTTAGTGGAGGTTCCTGGAACTTAGCACATCTCCAAATTCCACTCTCTGGATGAGAAATCAAGCCTGCGTTTGTTAAATAGTGCACCAGTTTCCTAGTCACATGGACCCAAGATTGGTGACTCCAGATGCATCACTTACTAGTTGAGTGTCTTTGAACTTTGGTTTCCCCACACTCATAACACAAGAATTATAGCTACTACGCATACACTACTTACAAGTGTATCACATTAATTATGACACCAGAGATGTGATATAGGCAAGTACCTATGTTAGAGAAAACCTCAGTCACTGTTGTTTTTTTTTTTCTCTTGAAATTCTTTGATGATGGTGGTGATGGCAACAGAAAAATGTCCAAAGAAATCCTGAGATTCAGGAAGCTGGCAATTGGTTCACAAGGCCACTTAGTTTTCTGAGTAGAGAAATGAGAACACAGAAAGGCAATGATGTGGCAGTGGTCCGCTTACCAGTTTGATGCTTCTCAACTCCAAATCTGTGCACCCACGTCAGCGCCTGCTCCGCTGCAAATCCCGGAAGCGGAGCTGTAGTGTCCAGCAGCTCCGTGCTACACTTTGTCAGTAGAGGGCGCCAGAGGGACACTGCCGGAGAAAGCGCTTCTTTCTAAATGGCCTAAAGTCTTCTTTGCCGGCCCTTGCAAGTCAAGCTCGCGCTGAAGATGGGGCTGACAGTAGCGTTTAGCAGCTAGAACCCAGCACTTCTGGAGTGGGACTCTCCAGCCAGCCATCTACTCAGGTAGCTTTCTTTACAAGTACTCCTCTAGCGCTGCGTAGAAGACGGCTTTTTATTGAACCCAGAGGGCACATTCCCAGTACTGTCACGCAGCTGTCTTTTCCAGCTTGTCGGCTTCTGCCCACACCCCGGAGAGCTGTCTCCTGTGTACTAGTTCTAGCTTAAATTCCTAGGTACGGTTCTGCTAGATGTGCTGCGTGGATCAGCTCCCACCACCCACGGATCTTCTCCTCTTTCCAAATGACCTGGTGAAGGTCTGGACCCCGGGCGCCAGGAGACAGATTCTCTTCCATGGTTGTTTCCTCCAGATGTTACCCTCCCAGTTCGACCGCGTTCCCTTTACACTTCACCCTCCACTGTAGTTAAGTTTTAAAATGAAACTTTCATTGTTCAGGCTGCTCTCTGGTGGGGCACTGAGACTGTGAAAACACAGTGAACTCTGTTCTGCCACTGAAGAACTTTTTCTATAACCATATTTCCTCTGCTCCTTAGCTCCTTTACATCATCCTGAGATGCCCTGAATGCTTAATGAAGATTTTTGCTCCTTTATATGAATCTCATCCTTGCTATCAATCCATCCTTGGGTTAAGTGTAAATATCACTGAGCAGTGGAATGGATATTGATGGGGGCCTGGAAGTGTTACATCTCTTCCGGTTATTGGATGATTAACTGGGCTCATGTGAGAATCTAGCTCGTTCACTACAGCTTATGTTTCCAGCTGAGTGGGAAAGGCTGCTTGGAGGAAGCGGCATTTGAGTTGGACCTGGAAAACAAAGAATGGGGCTTTGAAAAACTGCAATATAAACGCCATCACGGGAACCACCCAGGCAGAAGGAAAGATACAGACACAGACACACAGACACACAGACACACAGACACACACAGACACACACAGACACACACACACACACACACACACACGTTCATTTGGAACCAATGGCTTGGACATAGAAAAAGTAGGAATATAGTTGAAAAGAAGGCAGAGTTGGGCATGGCAGGGTTTGAATGCTAGGCATGTAAGTAAGGGGGAGGTATGAGTTCATGAAGACTTGTATTGTAGAATAGATTAAATCAGGACCTAAGCAAAGTCACTTATAAAAAAATTATTATAGTAATCATGATATGAGGAAATCCAAACCTACAACTGAAACATGGGAAGGGGAAGTGGAAAAGAGGAAATAGATATAAAGAAATAATGTGAAGGAATACAGCCTCAGCTCCCAAATGGGTGGTTGTGAGAGGTGATCTTAACAAAGCTGGGTGTGCAGATTGTGTGTGGCAATAGGGAGCCATAGGGAAAATGGTTAGTGTTGACTTTCCAGTCTACGTGCAATGTATGTAGATCAAGGTGCTTGCCAACAAGTCTGATGGCCTGGAGTTTGACACCCGATCCCCCATGGTGGAAGGAGAGACCAGACTCTGAAAGCTGTGTGTGCACACGTACACAGGGACTCAGAATGAATAAGTAAGTGGGAAAAGATTGTAAAGTAGAGAATAATTTACAATAAGTAGGAATCACATGCTAACATGGTCCAAGCACTCTTTGCTTCCAGTCTTCCCTCGCCTGCTGGAGAAGGGTTCAGTGAGGGAGGTTACCCTTCATCCCCTAAGTGAATTTTTGGAGGCCCTTGGTGTGTCACACTGATTCTGAGACACTAAACATTTTTCTGCGCCCTAGAGTAGCAATCTAGTATTTAGGAAGACATTTTGCACTACATTGTGTGCTAAAACTTAGCTCTCCAGCCCAGATTTGCTGGGAGTGGAACAAGAGCACATAGTTGGCTCCTTGTCTTTCTCTCCCATTGCTCTCTTCCTTTACTCCTATCCCTGTAAGTAGGAAAGGATGCATCCAGACCTGTAGAGCAACATCAAGATCTTACAAGAACAAGGACTTACTGTAATTTGGTTGCATGGCTTCTGCATCTGCAGACATTCAGAGTTATCTCTGTAAACTACTGTTGCATGTCCCAGACAGATATAATGTGTCACAATAGGAGGCTACTTTAATCAACTTGGATTGAGCCCAAGATGATTTCATGCCATCTACCTGCAGAGGGTGACAAGCTCTGAGTGCCTGTGTTGGTGCAGCATCCTCATTCTGACTCTGCCACATAGGAAAGGATCCCTGTGACCCCCATAATTATCCCCTCTTGCCTCTTCAGGAATGGCATCATATTCTTTGAGGAACCCTCAGAATCTCCCTCTCTCTCACACGATGGTACTGACTTTTTTTCCCTTGGCATGAGGGTGGGATGGAGCTCAGAGCTCAGCCCCAATCACACGGCATCTTCTTTCAAAAGCCTCCCCCCAAACACTTCCTATCTCCCACACTTTCCTATCCTTTTATCTTCTTGATTGAGAGACTAAAGGGGTTCAATCTGTTTGGGGACCACCTTCTTCATGAATACTGCATAAGGGACTCTGCTTTGAGTCCGGCATCTGGCATTGCTATCTCAGTAGAAACTTTAGTGTGAACATTCTCTTACACAAAGACTATTTTCAGTAGTAAACTTTGAGAAATCTTCAATAAAGCACAAAGGAAGTCAATGCTATGACACTGAATTAAAGTTTACATATACAAATATAAATATAGTATAAAGATATATTTAAATACTTTAAACTATATACATTTATAAACTACATACACACACAAATGTGCTTTATTCAAATATTTAAAACGGCCTTCAGAGATTTGATACATTGATTTCCTATTGCTGCTAAAACCAAATTCGCCACTTAGATCAGTAGTTCTCAACTGGTAGGTTGCTACCCATTGGGGGGGTGGGGGGTGGGGGGGTGTGGTCAAATGACCCTCTGACAGGGGTCACCTAAGACCATGGGAAAACACAGATATTTACATTGAGCTTTGTAACAGTAGCAAAATCACAGTTCTGAAGCAGCAATGAAAATAATTTTATGATTTGGAGGGTCACCACAACACAAGGAACTGAACTAAAGGGTTGCAGCCTTAGGAAGGATGAGAGCCACTGGCTTAGATGGACACTGTCTTGCAAATGTCTCGCAAAACCACTGCCTTGCAGTTCCAGAGGCCATATTCAGCATCTCAGGGATTGGCCCTCTTTCTGGCAACTCTAGGGAAGAGCTGGTTTCCTCTTCTGATCGATCCTAAAGGCTGCCAGCGTTGGTCTGGGGGAGAAGACCATTGAATTGCTTTTGCACCTTTCAGGGGCTGGCTGGGTGAGTCATTCTTATAATCATTCTGACAGACTTTTTAATTTTTTTAATTTTTCCCCCTTCTTCTACAGGGAAGCACTTTTGTGACTTCACTGGTCCCACCTGGACATTTTAAAGTTAGCTGTAGCTGATGACTAGGCTTAGTATTCTTTCATTATGTAGATTAGTGCAGGGTAAACCAGTGAAGCAAAACCAGTAGGAGATCTATACCAAGAAATTTGTTGGGAGGAATTGGCTGACGGGGGCCGTTAGGATGGCTAGCTAGGAAGACATGAAGCGTAGGCTTCCATGCTCATTTGAGGACAGTCGCAGAGCAGAGGACAATGTAAGTTGCCTGTTGGGCAGGTTTCCAGCTGAGGTCACTAGCCGCCAGCCAGTCCTCTCTGCCTGGCTGGTGTTTCAGCTGCACACAGGCATGACCAGAGGATGGAGCCAGCAGGGGGCAGAAACTGAAAGGGTGAGATGCTCCTCCAGCTGTGGAGCCCCCAGAAACTGGGTTTGAATGCCGGCTCTGGCACCTGATTGGATGTGTCAGGCAAGACATTTAACACTTTTTTAGGGGTCCCCCTTTCCTCCTTTCCTCCTTCCTTCGTTCCTTCGTTCCTTCGTTCCTTCCTTCCTTCCCTCCCTCCTCCCTCCCTCCCTCCCTCCCTCCCTTCCTTCCTCACTCCCTCCCTCTCTCCCTTCTTCCCTTTCTTCCTACTTGAGATAAGGTCTCATGTGGCTCAGGATAGCCTCAAACTCTGAACTTGTTATGTACCTGAGGACGACTCTGTACTCCTGATCTTGCTACATCCATCTCTGAGATTCTGGGATTAACAAATATGTCAACGTTTTTTAATCTTTTTATTTGTTTGGCTTTTTTTGAGACAAGGTTTCTCTGTGAAGCACCGAATGTCCTGGAATTTGCTCTGTAGACCAGGCTGGCCTCTAACTCAGAGATTCGCCTGCCTCTGCCTCTCAAGTGCTGAGATTTACAGTGCATGCCACCACCACCCGGCTCATTTTCACTTTTGTAAACCAAAGCAAGTAGCTTATTGGGATGATTTGTTTTCCGGATTTGAAATTGTAATTTATTTCAGATATATTTTTATTGACATTTTATTTAATTCCACTTAGAAGCATTGGTTCAATATTTGCAAATGCAGTCCTGGTAACTCCTTTATAGTATGTAATCATCCAAGCAACAAGAATGGTGTCTACCAGCCACATCATGGGGTATCTCCTGCATTTCCTGCTTTGCATTCAAGTGAGATAGCAACCCATATCCCCCTTGGGAATCTAAACAAGGCATTCCTGCTAATGCAGGGAACCCTCTTTGCCTGTTAATGTGATTTAATTGGAAATTGAAAAGTGGAACATTACATTACATATCCTTTGTTCTTTTTAATAGCCCATTTCATTACAGATTCTTCCTGGTTTTTATATGTATTAATAATTCACTCTTCATTTTTGCCACTAAGTAACATTCTATATTGTATGGCCCCAGAAGACTCTGTTCCACAGTTACTCATTAGTGACAAGATGTCCAGGTTGCTTCTACTTTAAGGTTATAATGGATACATTGTTTCAGACATGCAGATATGGTATGTGTGTGTGGTGTGTCTCTGTGTGATTTGAATGTCTGTGTGTTTGTGTAAGTATGTTGGTGTGTATGTGTGTGCATGTATGTGTGTATTTATTTATTTATTTTGCTTTGGTCCTTCTGAGTATTTAGTAATAGCTCACTGTGGTAATACCTTGCATTTTCCAAATGGCTAGCAGTGATTAACTTCTCTCTTTTTGTGACTATTTGCCATTTGTATTCTTCTTGGGTTCAATGTCTGTTCATGCTTTGTCTCACTATATTGTTTGTTTATTTACTGCTCGGCTGTGTTGTGTTCACATGTGTGCGCACATGTACATGTGTGCATGTTTATGCACATGCATGTGAACAACAGAAATCTAGATTCTGCCAGAGATCAAGGCAATGGCAAGGTTGGTGTCTGGTGAGGGGACGCTTTCTGGTTTGCCGATGGCTATCTTCTCTATGAGTGACAGACTGCTCTTGGAAGGCCCCTTTTAAAAAGGCACTCTCCACCTGCAGTGGAGGCACACGCCTTTAATCCCAGCACCTGGGAGGCAGAGGCAGGCGGATCTGGAGTACGGTGAGTTCGAGGCCAGCCTGGGCTACAGAGTGAGCTCAAGGAAAGGCTCCAAAGCTACACAGAGAAACCCTGTCTTGAAGAAACCAAAAAACCAACAAACAAAAAAGCACTCTCCTAGTTCCCTTCAGTTGTCAACTTGACCATCCAGAATTATCTGAGGGTCTAGCCTGTAGCAGGAATCTTAAAGGGGCTTATTAATAAAAACAAATCCAATGCTAAGGCCAGTTATTGGGGTGGATGCTGGAAGATCAGAGAAGCAGAACAAGCCACAGCCACCTCACCTTGCCAGTTTCTCAGGTGATCCTGTTTCCTCAGACTGGAAGACTCTGAGTCCTCATCCAGAATGAATCTCAGCTGAACTGCTGCTCAAAAGCTTAACCAGCTAAAAGCTTCTAGTTTCTGGTCTTCACGCCTTATATACCTTTCTGCTTTCTGCCATCACTCCCTGGGATTAAAGGCTCACTTCCTGGGATTAAAGGCATGAATCACCATGCTTGTCTGTATCCTTGAACACACAGAGATCCAGGTAGATCTCTGCTTCTGGAATGCTAGGATTAAAGGCGTGTGCTACCACTGCCTAACCTCTATGTTTAATATTGTCGCTGTCCTATTCTATGACGAGTTTATTAGTGTGCACAATATTTCGGGGAACACAATACCACCACACTAGCCCACTGTGGTGATGCCATCCCTAGGAAGATGGGCTGGGGCTGTATAAAAACGGTAAATAAACAGAAGCCTGGGAGCAGTCAGCATTCCTTCACGGTTTCTGCTTCAGTTCCTGCCTCCAGGTCCTGCCTTGAGCTCCTGCCCTGGCTCTCCTCAGTGATGGACTGAAACAAACCCTTTCCTCCCCAAGTCCCTTACAGTCATGGTGTTTATCATAGCACCAGGAAGCACACTAGCACAGATGCTAATTCCATCCAGGGGGCCTCTGCCCTCATGACGTATTCACTTTCTGCAATCCACACCTCCAAACACTGCCACGGCGGGGATTGGCTCAACATCCAGCTTTGGAGGGGCATAAACATTTATTATACAGGAAATGTCAAGTCTAAGAATCTTTTGTACAGAATTAGAGCTCACAGATTGTCTCCTATGTTTTGTCTTCTAAACGTTTTACATTTTGTAGTTAAGTCTACTATTCACATTGAACTTATTTTTGTATAAGAATACCATTCACTGAAAGGAAAAAAATATGTTTGCTCCATTAGGTTGTTTTTGGTCTTTCATGTGTTGATACAAATTAGTTACTGATATTTCTCTGAGTTTCCTTTTGGGGTCTATATTCTTTTCCACTGACCTGTTCATCTCTTTGCAGTTAACTTTCTGGGTTACTGTCATGTATATGAGTTATGCACACTCTTTGTGTTACTGTGACATACAGAAGTACTTAAGCAAAGAGTCTGGTTCTTCTCACTTTCTTCTTCTATTTCAAAATTGTTTTAGATATTCCATTATCCTTGCCTTTCCATATCCACATAAATGCTGTCTACATCTGTAAAATCTAGTCAATGCTTATGAGAATTATTTTAAATCTTCATGTCTGCATTCATTATTTTTCTGTTGCTGTGATAGAATATCCTGACCAAAAACAGCTTGGGGAATAAAATAATTTATTCTGGCTTACAGCGTTAGCAGGATGTGGTCCATCATTGTGGGGTAGCATGGCAGCAGCAGCGTGAGGCAGGCAGGGAGCGGACCAAACACATTTCACTTGCACACCGGAAGCAGAGAGCTAGAACAGGAAGTGGTGCCACACTCTAAATCCTCAGAGCTCACCCTCAGTGATGTACTTCCTCCAAGTACATCACCACAGTGTTCCGTTAGCTTCCCAAACAGCGCCTTTAGCTGGAAGCTAGGTGTTCAAACACATGAGCTGATGAGGAACTTTTTATATTTGTGCCATAAGAATGTCAATTTGAAGAAAATAGACATTTTGACTAATTATCTTCCATGAATATGGTATGTACCTCCATTTATTTAGATGTTTTTGATTACCTTCAACATTGGTAATTTCAGCACATAAGTCTTGTGAATATTTTGTTAAATTTATGTCTCTTTTCAAGAAATTGTAAATAGAACTATATTTTCTGTTTTACTGACCACATGTTTATTGCTAGAAAATGGAAGTATAATTGGGTTTTATATACTCACTTTTTTGCCTATGACCATGATGAACTCTTATTGGTTTCAGGAGCTTTTATTTATTTATGTATCTGTTTGAGACTCTCTATATAGATAATAATGTCACCTATAAATAATTACCATTTTTCTTTCTTTCAATTGGTATGGCTTTTATTTCCTTTACTGCACTGTCTAGACCTTCTGGCTACCCTTATTACTACCTCCATTAAAGTCATAATAACTGACATCTTTGTCATCTTGAGAAAGTATTCAGTTTTTATGCATTTCAAACTTTCTCAATACGTTAAGTTGTTATTTTAATTGCAAAAGCATAACAAGATAATTCAATACATGTACACAACATATAATCAAATCAGGCAGGATAACACTTTTATTTCCTTTAAAATTATGCTTTTCAAATTTAATTAACATGCAATAATTGTACATGTTAATGTTAAACAGTATGACATATCAATATACACACAATGTATACTGATTCGATTGGGGTGATCAGTATTTTTTTATCATTATGCTTAGAACCTCTGAGTTCTTCTTTTCCAATTATTCACAAAATATGATGGTTATTGTAAACTATAGTTTTTCTGCTCTGTGGTAGATTTCTAAAGACTGTTATTTTTATCTAGTTGTGTTTTAGGACCCATTATCCAAACTTCAACTTTCTTCTGAACCCCTTGTTCTCCATTTCTCATTCTCTAGTAACCATGGTCACACACTCCAGATCAACCTACTTTTTAGATATCTGTATGAAGACAACGTGTAATGTTTGTGTTTCTGGTCTGTCTTAGTCACTTTTCATTTCTGTGACACTGTCAACATAAAGGGGGAGAGAGTCCAGCTCATTCTTTCTGAGACCTCAGTCCAGGATCAATTGCTTATACTGTGCTATAGTCATGGGAGACAGAACAACATTTTTCTTTGTTTGTTTATCTGTTGTTTCTTAGTTTTTGTGGGAGCCCACAGTGGCTATCTAGTGAGAACTTACTCAGGGTCAGAGAATCTGAGCTTGCTTTAACCCAACAGGGCTGCATAATAGGATGATTTGGCACAGGCGTGTTTACCAGGCATTTGAAAGGGACTACACTTGACTGTGTGGTGTGCTTTGATCTAGCAAGGGGGAGGTCTTTTGCCTGTTCCCTTGCCATGTTATATAAAAAAAAAAAATCTTTTGAATAAAGCCCGGAGGCTGTTGGGTATTGATCCAAGCCCTCCTGAAGCTATCCTGTGTTTCTGTCTTTCTTCATGTTAGCTAGGTCTCTCTTTCTGATAACTCCTCTTTCCTCTCTCCTCCACCTAAGAACCCTTCAAAAGGTGAGAGCAGGTGCCCATTTTTCTTTTTTCTTTTTTTAACTTTTCATTGACTCTTTGTGGATTTTGCATCATGCATCTTGATCCTACTCATCTCCCTGTCCCCTCGCTTCTGCCCTCTGCCCCTGCAGCATCCCCTCCAAAACAAAACAAAATGTAAAAGAAAACAAAAAATGAAGGAACAACTAAACAAACAAGTTCTCAGCATGGAAGCTGTAGTGTGGCCCAGTGAGTCATACAGCGTACTCTATAGTTCATACATCTTTACTTGTAACTGTTCATTGCAATGAATTGTTGGTCTGGTTCGAGGACTCTGGTTTCTGCAACCCTCTCCATACTGGGCCCTCAATGGGACTACTCTTGCATATCATGTTGGATATCCTGTTGTTATGGAGACCCTACAGCCTTGGATCTGCAGGTCTGGCCGGTTCCCATGCTCCAGCAGTGAAGAGACGAGGTGAATATTGGGGTGAGCTAACTCATAGCCCTCGTTCTCAGCCTCAGGAGGGTTGGCCAGTCCACCAGCTTTCCCTCATTGCCACCACCTGGATGAGCTCTCCATCACCGCCCTGGCTAGCTCACCCAAAACAACAGTCAGCAAGAAGTGAGGCCAAGCCATTTTAAGTAAACAAGAAGTCAGGCAGCGCACGCCCTTAATCCTATCACTTATCAGGTGTGGTCTCGTGTGTTCAAGGTCACACTAGGGAGCAGAGCCAAGTGTGGTGACACATGCTTTTAATCCCAGTACCAACCATAGAGCCCTGGAGGTCTGTACAGACAGACAGACAGAAAGTGACAGAGCTGTGTAGGAAGAGGAAGTGAGGTAGCTGGGCTAAGAGAGCCAACGAGCGGGCAGAACAACAAGGCAATAAAGGCGTGGGTAGACAGGAAGTAACACACATTTGGAAGCTGCAGAATTGGTGAGGTAAGGTTGGCTGGTGGCTTTCTCTATTTCCCTGATCTAAGGCTTTCACACACACACACACACACACACACCCACACCAAAAAAGAAGTGGGACCAATTCTCCTGCTCTCACACCCTTGGGCCCAGCTCACCTGCTCTCACACTACCAGGGCCAGCTCTACTGTTTTGCCCAGGTGGGGTACAGAACCCACTCTCCCGATTGCTGCAGTTGGTGAGGGGCAGGACCAGTTCTTCTGTTCTCATGACCCTGAGACTGGATCTCCAGCCTGTCCCAGGTGGCAAGCTGGGGGAGGGCATATTTCCCTCACCCATGCCACCACATGGCATGTGAGGGAGGGGAGTGGGCTGCTGTCTTGCTCTCATGTCCACAGGGCTGGCTCCCCTGTGACCCCACCAACAGGCTAAGCTCTAGTGTACTCCCAGGCAAGGTTTAGGGCCTACTTTCCCGTATGCCACAGCCGGCGAGGGCCAGGGCCAGCTCTTCCACCTGCCCCAGGTGGGGAGGGGTGGGGGAATGGGGAAGTCTTCTCTCCCTCACCCTCTTGACTGTATGGCAGATGAAGGGAGGGGCCGGATCACCTGGACCCCTGTCAACAGGGTCAGCTCTACGGTGCTGCCTGGGTGAGGTCCAGGGCCCACTTTTCCAGGTGCTGCAGCTGGTGAGGAACAGGGTCAGCTCAACTCTCCCACTTTCATGACCTCAGGACCAGATTTTCCCACCTACAGTAGGTGATGAGGGGTGAGGAGTGAGGGATGACGGGCAATGGGTGAGGGACGAGCAGGGTGTCTCTCTCTTACCCATGCCACCAAATGACAGACAATTGGGTTGTCTCTCCCACTCTCATGCCTTCACAGCCAGCTCACCTGCACCCTTGCCAACAGGGACAGCTCGACTGTGCTGCCCAGGCAAGGTGCAGGGCTGGTTCTCCCAAGTGTTGCGGCCTGTGAGGGGCAAGGTCAACTCCGTGCAGCCCTATCCTCGTTGTTTTTGGTGGTAACAGGAGCCAGGGACTTCAACACAGAACACAGACAGCTGTGGCAGGGCTACAGTCCCAGACATGGCTCGTGGCAGCAGTCCAGGCCCAGATGACACTGTGGTCCTAGGTGTCAGAGCAGGCCACTCAGATCTGTACGGCCCAGCAGAGGCTCAGCCCTTGGTCACTAACATGGCCCAGACCTCTGATGTGTGGATGGTCCTTGGTGGCAATATGGGCCATGGATATCCACACGTGAGGCTCATGTTGAAGGACACAGCTGATTACCTCCTGGTGGCAGAGAAGAAAAAAGAGGGAGGGTCTAGGTACGAGGCAGACATACCCTTCAAGGGCACACCTCCAGATTTAAACCGTAACATTACCATGGTCCCCAAAGACTCAGGTCTGTCTCATGATGCCTGTTACATCTAGTGCATCCCCAAAGCCTCAATAACTCCAGCGTTCCCCAAAAATCAAAGTTCAGAGATTTCTCTGAAACACAAGATTTTTAACTTTTACCTTTGAGCCCTAGAAAATGAAAGATACATGTCACATGGTTTTATATATATCAGAGTAAGAATTCCCATTCCAGAAGTGAGTGGTAGTATAGAAAGGGGGAAGGGAACCAAGCAAAGACAAACATTAAATCTGGCAGCTCTGTGCCCGGGATCTAGGGTACGTGGTGGCATGATGTGAGTTCCGAAAGGCTGCCTGTGATCACTGACTGCAGCTTTCCTGAGCTGGTATCTCAGGTTTCTGCCATCTCTGATATTGTGAGGTTTCTACTGGAACCTCACTCACAGCTTCCTGCATTGCCTTCATAGAGGCTGCACACCAGGATTCTAACACATGACACATTGCCCAGACTCCCAGGCCTCCCTTTAGAATCTAGGAGGAAAATCATACTGAGTGAAGTAGCCCAGACTCAGAAAGACAAACATGGTATGTACTCACTCATAGGAGGATACTAGATGTAAAACAAAGGATGACTAGACTGCTACTCACAACTCCAGGGAGGCTACCTAGTAAAGAGGACCCTAAGAAAGACACAGGGATCGCCCAACGACAGAGAAATGGATGAGACCTACATGAACAACCTGGATGTGGGGGAGGGGTAATGGAGGGCAAGGGTCTAGGGAAAGGAGAGCTTAAGGGAGCAGGAGATCCCAGCTGGATCAAGAACAGAAAGGGAGAACAAGGAAAGAGAGGACATGATAAATGAAGACCACATGAGAACAGGAAGAAGCAAAGTGCTAGAGAGGTCCCCAGAAATCCACAAAGATACCTCCACTATAGACTAGTGGCAATGGTCAAGAGAAAGCCCAAACTGACCTACTCTGGTGATCAAATGGCCAAATACCCTAACTGTCGTGCTAGAACTCTCATCCGATGACTGATGGAAAGAGGATGCAGAGATCCTCAGCCAGGCCCCAGGTGGAACTCCAGGAGTCCAATCGGTGAGAAGGAGGAGGGATTGTATGAGCGAGAATTATTGAGACCAAGATTGAAAAAAGCACAGGGACAATTAGCCAAACTAGTGGAAACACATGAACTATGAACCAATAGCTGAGGAGCCCCCAACTGGATCAGACCCTCTGGATAAGTGAGACAGTGGATTAGCTTGAACTGTTTGGGAGGCCTCCAGGCAGCGGGACCAGGACCTGTCCTTGGTGCATCAGCTGGCTATTTGGAGCCTGGGGCCTATGCAGGGACACTTTGCTCAGCCTGGGTGGAGGGAGGAGGGGACTTGACCTGCCTGGACTGAATCTACCAGGCTGGGTTGAATCCCCAGGGGAGTCCTTTTTCTGGAGGAGATGGGAATGGGGGGGGGTGGGCTTGGGGGGGGGGGGGGGGGGGCACGAGAGGAGGGAGGACAGGGGAATCCACAGCTGATATGTAAAATTAGATTAAATTATAAAATAAAAATAATAAAATCTAGGAGGAGACAGTCTGAATCTCATAACTACTGCAGACTCCATGCTTATAGAAGCAGCATCGTGTGGACCATGTCCCATCACCCAGCAGTTTTAAGCAATAGCTGGGTTCACTTGATCATGGCTATAGTCACCTCTGGTGGCCTAGAAATAAGATAATACTTCCTTGGACATACCCCCTTGATCAGGGCACCCCAACACTTTCTTCTCAAAGCAGTCTTTAAAAAAATGTTAAGTTCATGTACCCCTGAGCCTGCAACAAGTCGGGTTCAGCTGATTTCTGAGATTCCCTCACTGTATCTTCACTATTGTCCCAGGGCAAATTAACTGGCTTTTTTTTTTTTTTAAACCATCCCTTCCTTCACACCTATATCCTATGTGCTTCTTTTGTAGCTAAAATACAAGGCTGTTGTATCCCTCTGCTCTGTTTTTCACTGTAAATCTATCTAAAAGTAATGTACTGGGTGGTTTTGTGTGTCAACTTGACATAAGCAAGAGTCATCGGAGGAAGGAGCCTCAGTTGAGATCCAGCTGTAAGGCATTTCCTCATTGAGTGATCAACGGGGGCAGAGCCCAGCCCATGGTGGATGGTGCCATCCTTGGGCTGCTGGTCCTGGGTTCTATAAGAAGGTACGCTGAGCAAGCCATGGGGAGCAAGCCAGTAAGCAGCACCCTTTCATGGCCTCTGCATCAGCTCCTGCCTCCAGGTTCCTGCCGTGTGTGAGTTCCTGTCCTGACCTCCTTCAGTGATGAAGTGCTGAGGTGTAAACCTAATAAACCCTTTTCTCCCCAGCTTTTTGGTCATGGTGTTTTGTCTCAGAAATAGAAACCCTAAGACAAGCAGCTAGAAATAATTATGCTAGTGCCTGGATGCTGTATTGCACTGAAATGTCCTCTTCAAGATTAGTGATTTCATCTCCATTACATTCATCTTCACACCAAATGTAAGGGCACAGACAAAATGCAGACAAGTTCTTTGCCAGAATGTAACAAGAACAACCTTTAGTCCTATTTCCAATAGCATCCTCCTAAGAATAGTCATTTCTACGAACAATTCTCTCTGTATTCTGGTCTTCTGAACTCCTATCAGAATGTTTACAGAATTTTCCCACTCTGCTTCTTCAAACTTTCAAATTGTCCTGACAAACCAGTTCCAACTACATCTAAACCATGCAGTTAGATGCAGTCATGGTGATAGTGCTACTTCTCAGCACACATATTCTATGTGTTGTGTGACTTTGGTGGTGGCGGAAGGTGGGTGGGGTGGGGATATGAAGAAATGTCTGTTCGCCCTAGATATGACATTAAAGACACACCAAAGAAACAATTTCACCCAAATATAGTTTGGTGAACCAATGAGTTTAAGATTGACCAGCTACATCACCAAAAGCCATTGACTCAGCATGAGCGACAGCTCACAAAAGCTTCATTGGGGAACTGATGTTCGAATCTTAGATGGTCTTTGTTTGTTTGTTTGTTTTTTGAGACAAGGTTTCTCAGTGTAGCTTTGCGCCTTTCCTGAAACTCGCTTTGGAGACCAAGCTGGCCTCAAACTCACAGAGATCCACCTGGCTCTGCCTCCCGAGTGCTGGGATTAAAGGCACGTGCCACCACCGCCCGGCTTTAGATGGTCTTTTAATAAAAAATCCAGAGCCAGATATCAGGGTGAAAGCTGAAAGATCAGAGAATCAGAACATCCAGCCACTAGTTCTTACCTCTAGGAAATCCTCAGTCTAAAGAGAGTGAGTTCCTGTTTCCCTACACTGTATATACCTTTCTCTGTCCAGCCATATTACTTCCTGGGATTGAAGGCATGTGTGCTTCCCAAGCAAAGGCATGAGATCTCAAGAGCTGGGACTAAAGGTGTGTGCTACCACTGCCTGGTTCTGTTTCTCTCCTATACTGATCAATCTCATGTAGCCCAGTGTAGCCTTGAACTCACAGAGATCCAGATGGATCTTAGTCTCCCAAGTGAGAGGATTAAAGGTGTGTGTGCCACAACTGTCTGACCTCTGTGTCTAACCTAGTGGCTGGTTCTGTCCTTTGATCCTCAGGCAAGTTTATTAGGGTACACAATATATCATCACAGGGAACAACCTGAACAATGGGCAAATAGTTCCACCAAAGAGTCTTCTTATGCCCAGTACTTATTTGTTGCATATATAGTCTTGAGGAGGATCCCTACGAGTCTCAGAAGTTTTAGAAACTGTTGCCATGATTCTTTTTTTGTTCTTTTTATATTTTTTTGTAAACCCCTCCCCCAGCCATGATTCGTATAAGCCTCCTCCTCCCTTGGGGAAGAAAAGTTTCAGTTTAGAGGACATAGCTACATAATATGTTACCAGTTACTTTTCTGGCTGTGATCAATAACTGACAGAAACAGCTTAGGGGGAAAAGAATTCATCTTGGCTCGTGGTTTTAATCTATGCTTGACTGGATCTATCACATTGGTCCTGAGAAGAAACGGAATATAATGGAGGAGAAGCACTTGGCAGAAGAGGTATTGGAGAATGACAGAAAGAAGACAGGGAACATCCAGGGACAACGATCCACCCTTCAAGGCCTTGCCCCCGCCCCCGAGGAGTTCAGGCCTGGTGGAAGAGAATTGGTGACTTGGGGATGTGGCAGATGGCTCCTTCAGCTGCGAACTCATTGCTTCAGCTACTTCTCACCAGTATGACAAGAACATTGGAAAGAAATGACTTTAGGGAAGAATTTATTTCGACTCGGGCTCGAGAGGATACAGTCCACTGTGGTGGGGGAAAGTGTGGCGGCTGGGATTGGCTTGGTACAGGGTGATAAGGTTGGAGCAGAGATTCCTCACATCTCTGTGAACCAGGAAGCACAAAGAGCTCAGGGTGGAGCTGGACTATAATCCGGAAGTCCTGCCTCCTAGCAACCAACTTCCTCCAGCTAGATCTAGTTCCCAAAGATTTCACATTCTTCTAAAACAGCCCTGCAAGCTCCACTGTCTCAGAAAGTAATGCTTTACTTTCCACGTGCCTTAAAATAGTCATCCATTATGATCAGAAAAAAAAAAAAAGTTAGATTCTTTTAAAATTTGCCAGCAATCTGTTTGGGGAGGTTTCTGAGTTTGGAAGAAAAACTTTGCAGTACAGAGGCAGAATTATTTTTAAGCTTATTAGATGGGGCATGGACAGGCAATAAATAAATAAACAAATAAAATAAACAAAAAACAAAAAAGTCACACACACACACACACAAAACAACAACAACAAAGGCAAGTTAGTTCTTTCTCTAATAGTCACCCAAATGAAATCATTGTCATGGTCTTTCCCTGTCTTTGGCCAAGAAACTTTTTATGTGTATACTGGGGATTAAACCCAGGACCTTGCACATGCTAGGAATCACTCTGTCTCTAAGGTAGTTCCCAAGCCTTCTTTGTACTTTTTATTTTAAGACAGGAACTTGCTAAGTAGACCAGGCTGGCTAATATAACCTGCTGTTTCAAGCTATGGATGCCTCGACTTCCCTACCATGATGTACTGTGACTTAAACTGGAAGATGAAATAAGCCTTTCCTTCCCTACCCTGATTTTGACAGAATGTTTTATCACAGCAACAGAAAAAGAAACTGAAATGCCATGTTAC
Source organism: Onychomys torridus (assembly GCF_903995425.1). Taxonomy (NCBI): domain Eukaryota; kingdom Metazoa; phylum Chordata; class Mammalia; order Rodentia; family Cricetidae; genus Onychomys; species Onychomys torridus. The sequence continues at coordinate 32,421,380 of NC_050461.1, read as the reverse complement.
TCATCCATTTCCAGTACATAGTACAAGGCTACCCATACAGAGGACACTTGGTGATTCACACATGTAACAATGTGAGCTCCTGTGCGTCATCATGCTAGTGTGCATCTTCTTCTCCTACGTTTTCATATTTCTAAAATTAGGCTGTTTCTTAATATTGGTCTCTTTGTTTGAATTACCTTCACTTTGATAGTATCCACATTGCAGTTAAAAATGACCTTAAAATGATCATTCGGATTCCATAGTAAGAAAAATAGCATGTTGGACACAGAAGGGAGTGAAAATTGAGAAACCGTGTTACAAAAGTGTGTATTGTTGAGGGAATAGCCATAATTCGGTATTTTCTTATGGGTTAGCACTCAAGTGCTTTGAATGGTGTAAGAAAGAAAGGAAACCCATAAGTATACAACCTTGTCAATCTTTTTTTTTTTTTCTAAGTACATGCAAAGGGTTGCTTATCACACACTGTATTGGTTTCTCAAGGCTAGGGCTACAAATCACTAGAAATAATGCTTTAAACATCAAAAGAGGATTCTCCCTCCATTTCAGACGCCAGCAGAATAGCACCAGTTTCATTAAGCTTAAGTCCGGGTGTTGGCAGGACCACACCCACTCTGGGATCCATTCCTTTTGGCTTCCAGCTTCCAGTAGCTTTCGGGATTCCTCTGCCTAAGCTTAAATCACTGTAGTCACCCAGGCTGACCTCTCTGTCTTCATGACACCTTTTCCTTTGCTGGGTGTCGAATCCTGCTCGTTGTTTCTGTCATAAAGGGACTTATAATGTTCATGAGAGCCCACCCAAATTTTCAAGGTTAACATCTTCATCATTAGCTCACTAGTATTTACAAAGGCCCCTCTTCCAAACATGACATTCTGGGGTCCAGGGCTTAGAACCTGACACGTTTGGGATCATCATTTGCCTAATTGCACACAACAAATGATGCATCTAGATTCGGAGAACGTCCACACTTACAGTAACAGGTAAAACAAAGCTTGGTGCAACTAATTTCTTATCAGTATTTCCTTTTTGCTCCTGAAGGAAATCAAAAGAGTATCCGAAACAAAACTCACAGAATAGCTAACAATAGCAGGGAAGAAAATCAGGGGGATAATATAAGAGAGAAGTTATAACAGTTTTTCCTCCTTTTAAACAATAACCCAGAGTAAAATGTGTATTAAAATACTAGACACTGAGAACGCAGTGAAGAAAAAGGTCAAAAAGGCTGGACCTCCTATAGCAGACTGCCTGTAGGAACCTGTTCTTTTCTGTCTTCACTTCCAAAAACTCTGCAGATCCTCGAGGGACCCCCTTCCTCCCTCACCCCACCCCTGTGTGTCAGCCAGCAATACCTCCAATACCAGGAGACTCTGCCTGGGAGTCAGGTAGGTTGTCTTCCCTCTCCTCCTTTCCTCCTCTGTCGCCAGTTCCCCAGTCTCAACCCCAGCCCTATAGCGGACTTCCTGGGGCTTGTCTTCCCTCTCTACCTTTACCCCTCAGGCCTCCACTGAACCTGATGGCAGACCCAGCTTTCACCTCCCTGTAGGCCCTCTCCGCCTGCCCCTTCTAGCCCATCCCTACCCTTTCCAGTCCTTAGCAACCAGAGACACTTTCTACCTGGGACTCCCAGTGGCCACAACTGGCAGGGACTCAGAAGCTCTTCCAACCAGGCAACGGGCAACTCATGGCCACCACAGTCCCCTGAGATCCAGAGAGGGCAAAAGAGACCAAGGAATGAATATCAACCCAACAAAGACTAGCAGGATATCAACACCTAGAATTACAATCACCCCCAACCCAGATGCCTAGACAGCAGCATACAAATGTAATCAGTGGAAGCCAGGACAATATGTCTTCGCCACAGCCCAGCAACCTTAATACAGAAGGCCCTTGAGAAATGCAATACAGCTGAAGCACAAGATAAGGACTCCAAAACAGCAGTTATGAATATGTTCAAGGACCTCAAAGAGGATAGGAATGAGTCTGCTAGTGAGGTCTGTGAAAACACAATCCAACAGTGGATTAAGTGACGAAACAGTTCAAGATATAAAAATAGAAATAGAACCGTTAAAGAAGATCCAAATGGAAGTAAACCTGGAAATGAAAAATTTAGGAAGTCATTTTGGCCAAGGAAGTTCACTGTAGATCTTTGCCTCCTCCTCCTCTCTTCCAGATCAGTGCCCTGTCCAGTCTCATTCCTAGCTGTAGACCACCTGCTGAGCCCCACTTTCCCCATCTCCAGGGATCACACTGGTCCTCCCCTCCCAACGTACCTCCCCCAAGTCATTACTTTACCCCTGCTCCCCAACTCCAGGTGGAAATCCTTGGGAACCTGCAGGCCACTCCAGCCAGAGGAGCAGATAGGTTAATTACAGATCTTTGCCTCTCCCTCCTCTCCTTCCAGTCCATTCCCACAGTCTCTTCCCTAGCTCTGTAGCAGACTTTCTGCTGTGGCTTCTCATCACTTTCCACCCTCATTCCCAGGAGACTGAGCAGATGCTGATGGAATATCCTGCTTTCCTCCCTCCTGTGGACCCCCTCAACACCCCCACCCCAGCACATCCTTATTCCTGAGTGTCAGTGCCCATTTTCCCTGGAACAGCCTCTCAGGATCCCAGAAGAGTTTATTATTATTATTATTATTATTATTATTATTATTATTATTACTATAGATTTATTTTACATACCAACCACAGTTTCCCTTCCCTTCTTTCCTCCTGCTCCCTCTCCCTACTTCCTTTCTACCCCCCACCCCATCCACTCCTCAGAAAGGGTACGGTCTCCCATGGGAGTCAACAAAGCATGGCATATCAAGTTGAGGCAGGACTAAGCTCCTCCCCCTGCATCAAGGCTGAGCAAGGCATCCCAGCATTGGGAAGAGGTTCCAAAAAAGCCAGCTCATGCACCAGGAATAGCTCCTGGTCCCACTGCTAGGGGGCCCACAAACAGACTAAGCTATACAACTGTCACCCACATGCAGAGGGTCGATCCCATGCAGGATCTCTAGCTGCTGGGTCAGAGTTCCATGAGCTTCCATGAGCTCAGGTCATCCATTCCAGAAGAATTTCCTACCAGGCATCACCCAAAAACCACATTCTCCAAAGATCCAGAGAGAGAGAAACTGAAGCTAAGGAGGAAAACATTCACCCAATAAAGACAAGACCAGATACCAACACCTAGAATTACAATCTTACCAAACCCAGACACCTAAATGTCAGAACAACACTATCAATAACAGTCAAGCAGTCACCCTCCCATAGCAGGTGCCGAGTGTTGCAACATGGCTGAAGACCGTAAGACAGCCTGTATGGTAGAACTCCTTTAAGAGGAAATAAATGAATCACTTAAAGAGAGCTATGAAAACACAAACAGCAAAAGGAAATGAATAAAACAGGTCAAGCTCTAAAAGTAGAAATAGGTCAACAAAGAAAACCCAAATGAAGGGAAATCTGGGAATAAAAAAATTAGAAACTAGAACAGGCAAGACTAACAGAGTACAAGAGATGGAAGAGAGAATCTCAAGCACTGAAGACAAGTTAGAAGAAATGGGTACCTCCTCGGTCAAACAAAATGTTAAATCTAAAGAACTCCTGGCACAAAACATCCAGAAAATCTGGGACACTATGAAATGAGTAAGGGACTAGGTGGGGACAGATATATTTTGTAGGAAAGGGAACAGAATAGATAGTTACGGCTGGGTGTGGGCAGGGACTGCACCAGGAGGATCAAGTTGGGACAGGGAGGGAAGAGGGAGATGAGAGGGAGAATACAGGAAGAGACAGGTAACTTAAGGGGCATTTGGGGGAGAGTGGTATGAAAACCAAACATAGTAGAAGCTTCGTAAAATATATACATATATAAGCCGGGCGGTGGTGGCGCACGCTTGTAATCCCAGCACTTGGGAGGCAGAGGCAGGTGGATTTTTGTGAGTTCGAGGTCAGCCTGGTCTACAGAGCTAGTCCAGGACAGGCTCCAAAGCTACAGAGAAACCCTGTCTCGAAAAACAACAACAACAACAAAAAATGTATACATATATGGAGGCAATATAAGTGAAATTGCCAAACAATGGGGAAGACAGAGCCTTGACTGACCATCTCTTGTCACCAAATAGAACTCTCAGTACCAGGATTGGGCTCCATCTAATCGAGTTGTTGGCCAAAGGGGTCCCATGGAAACTCCCAAACAATTCAGGCTGTTGCCAAGACTATAGGTTGCTTTCCACAAACTGACAGTAAGGCTCCATTGCAAAGACAATACCTACACAACTCACTGAACATGGCGATGTCAAGCTGGTACCTACATAGACTTTCTATGTGCTAGCATCCTTAGTGTATCGAGGTACTCTTCAAGCTACCAAAAGAGAAACATAAACATCAACCCAGCCACAATGCCTTTGATCTACCATGGTGTGCTACCTGCAAGATACATTAGGACAATGGTGGCACAAAACTTGTGGGAGTAATCAACCAATATATGATGTGATGTAAGGCTCAGCCCATGAGATGGAACCCAGGCCCAATACTGCTTGCGTGACCAAAAACCTGAGACTAGATAGTTCAGGGACCTAGTGTAAAACCAGATGCTACTGCTCAAACAAAACGATCAACAAAATGATTCCCAATGACGTTCTGCTATATTCATAGATCAGTGCCTTGCTCAGCTATCATCAGAGAAGCTTCCTCCTGCAGCAGATGGGAGCATATACAGAGGCCCACAGCTGGCCATTATGCAGAGAGTGAGAGACATTGGAACACTCAGTCCTAAGTGGGGTGTCTCCATCAAATCCCTTCACTTGGGAGTCATGGAAATCTGGGGAAGAGGAGACAGAAAAAGTTCTTGGCAACCAGCTACTGTTTTCCCTCCATGGATTGCCTCCTCTGGAAACTTCACACAGGTGAAACCACACGCTATGCAGTCTTTTGCACCTGGTGTTCTGTAGGCTTCTTTTACTTAGCATACTTTTCCTCAGGATTTAGCTGCATTGCTGTAAGGCAGGACTTGAACCATTTTACAGATGACTAACACCCTGTGGTGTGGATAGGGGTTGTTCACACTTGGAGGTTTTATAATTAATGTTGCTTTGGACATATACGTGACTGTGTTGTTAGTTCTGTTGAATGTGTAACTCGGCAGAGGGACTGCTATGCCCCAGAGTCACAGTTGAACTCTGTGGACTTGTGAAATTACTTTCCACAGTGGCTGCTGTATCACTTTAACTTGACAATATAGCAACACACAAGAGTCCAACTTCTTCCATTCCTCAGAAAAAAAGAAAAGAAATGAAAAGAAAAAAAAAAGAAAAATTTAGGAAGTCAAGCAAAATCCACAGACTCACAAGATGTGGAAGAAAGAACATAGGCATTAAATACAAAATAGAAGAAATGGATATCTCAGTCAAACAAAACATTAAATCTAAAGGAAAACACAGACACAGAGCATCCAGGAAATCTTGGACACTCTGGAAATAGTAAATCTAGAAATAATAGGAATAAACAATAAGAGGAAATAATAGGAAAGAGACCAAGTCACAGACTACAAGAGAATCTCATAAAATTCAGGCTCCAGATAGCAGCTTAATTAGACTTCTCTGATCTAAAACATATAGAAGGAGAAAGTTAGCCAGCACAGAAAACGAGGTGCAGAAGAGGAAATGTGGGAGACTGGTAGAGGGAGCGGGGTAAGTGCTCAGAAAGCTCCAGGGAGGAGCTGAATTTCTGACTGTTCAGTTTCTCTATGGGCCTTGTTACTGTTCATTTTCTGCTGAGAGAGGCAAGCCAGAGATGGCTTGGATCATCTTCACAGTGTTTCATTTCCCTGTTATTTGAGACAGCTCTGGAGAACCAAACTTTGATCTGAAAGTCTCCTAGGTTGAGAAACGTCTTGAATTCTTTGTTGGGGAAGCAATTGTGTGACATAATGAATGTTAAATAGGTATTCTGTCACTGTTGTGACAAAAATCACACCCTTGGAACCTCTTAGGCAATATATATATATATATATATATATATATATTTTTTTTTTTTTTTTGAGGTAGGGTCTCCAGACTCACTGTGTAGCCAAAGGTGGCTTTTGAACTTCAGATTGTCTCACCTTGCCTGTCCTGCAGAGTGACCCAACTGTACCCAACTATATCTTTTTATATGTTGATGAAGTGACTTGTATCTGGGGTCCCTAGGAAATTTCAGGGTGGCTTCCGTTGTTGGTCTGAGTTGCCAATCTTTAAGCAGAAGCAGAAAGGGACTAGGGATTGAGTTTATCACCATTGGCCAATGACTTAGTCAATCTTGATTGCACACCTTCAAAAAATGTCTAAAGTTACAGATTTGGGATGCTTCCAGAGTGGGGAACACAGTTATGTGCTGACTATATGGTATACCCCAAGTCCATGTATAAAGACACACATGTTCAGGACTTCTCCATCTTCACTAGGATTTCCATCTGCATAATTTATAATAAATTAGCTGGATAAAGGAAATGGCATTCTGAGTTGGGAGAATAATTATGGCAAATTCTCAAACTGAGGTGGGGATTATGTGAACCCCTGGTTTACAGACTGTGAGTCAGAGACTGGGCGTCTGAAATGGTAGAAATTGGGGGACTCAGCCATTAATTTATGGAATATGATGCTGACTCTAGAAAGATAGTGTGAAAGTGGAATTACTGAATGCTCACTCCATTTAGAGCTAGAGATGAGGTTGTTTTCCTGCCCATTTGGTGTTGGGAAGGTTGTGAGTACACAGAAGAACTTTCTTTTAGGAAAGGAAAAGGAAAAGTTGTAAAGCAAAGGCTTTTGGAGTGGGTGATGAGTGCTTGAAAGTAACATTTGGAGGTAGCAGAAGATTTAGGTACTCACATGAGCCACACAAGAAGAGAAGTAACCGTAGATGAGACTCATTAGGAAGGGACCAGAGAAGTTAAAAGTGGTTGCTTCTCAGTGATGGACAGAATGCTGCCAAGAAATGCACACTTTTCAAAGGCACTAGGCTCGGTGTGATCTTGCCTGAGACACGGTGTTATAAAGTAATGTGGACCAGTGTCCCCGGTTAGTCACTTTCAATAGGGTTGCTGACGTGGCTTCCACTGCAGATTTAGTTGTTCTTAGGAATGAGACCACGTACTGTGCTACATCACCAAATTCTGAATTAAAGTTTGGACAGATTTGAGCCAGTCTTTGAGCAGAGGCGCAGCAGGACAGTTTTCAACAGACACCCATATCTTCAAGACTCATCATAGGTTTGCATAGCCTCTGAGCACTTCCCTGTGCCTGGCACTATACTGGATGCCAGAGCCAGCAACTGATCTGTACCAGGAATCTTAAAAGTTCTTATTAATAAGATCAAACCTGAGGCCAGGTATTGGGGTGAATGCTGGAAGATCAGAGACACAGAACAAGCCACAGCCACCTCACCTCAATTCCTTAGCTGACCTATTTCCTCAGACTGGAAGCCTCTGAGTCCTCATCCACAATGGATCTCAGCTGAACTACGCTGCTCCAAAGCCTGAATGCTTAACCAGCCAAATGCTGCTAGCTTCTGGTCTTCACGCCTTATATATCTTTTTCTTTCTGCCGTCACTCCCTGGGATTAAAGGCGCGTGTCTCCACGTTGGCTGTATCCTTGAACATACAGAGATTCGCCTATCTCTGCCTCCCAAGAGCTAGGATTAAAGGCGTGCACCACCACCACCGCTCAGCTTCTGCTATGGCGTGCTCTGATCCATTTTCTAGCCACCATTTTTGGCTCTGTATCTAGGGGCTGTCTGTTCTCTGATCCCAGATAAATTTATTAGGGTGCACAATATTTTGGGGAACACAATACCACCACATATACAGTCTGTGCCGGCTCAGCAGACTGAGCTGAGAAATGGGGGAAATTTACCTGTTATCGATGAGGTGTTGCATACAGGAACACAGAGGTGAGGGTGGGATTCACTGCAGATAAGATGTGGAGGTCTCACTGAAAAAGAGAGAGAGGGTGGAATGCCATCTCTTTATTGTACTATGAGTGATTTGATGCGATTTGAGCACCACAAATATTTAATAACCATCTATGATTGCATAATTAGGGAACACCAATATCATCCTTCCAGGTACTTTTGTGACTTCGTTTTCAAATATTCGTATTTCAAATATCTGGCCAATATTTTCTTTTCTTTTCCAGATAGGTTCTGGCTGTCCTGAAATTCTATGCAGAGCAGACCAGCCTGGCCTCAAACTACACAGATCCACCTGCCTCTGCCTCCCAAGCACTGGTGTTGGGATTAAGGGCTCTAGATAAACACAATTTACCTTGTGTTGATATCCCCTCTTGGTTTTATCTGGTTGAATCACATCTATTTTCTTTTGCGATTTTTCTTTGCCTGATGTGCCTATCTTTAAGGTAAGAGACTCAACTATAGATTTACCCCTGGAACAGTCTTTTTCTTTCCCGCACATTCCTAAAAGTAATGCCTTGTTTTGAGTCTTTACTTATTCAGGCCCTATGGTGGGTAGTGGGTGTAAAACCAAGTCGGGTATTCGGGTATTCGAACTCAGTTGTTCTAAAAATGCTCCCTGTTCTTCCCCAGCCTTTCTCCCTGCTCCGCACCGGTGGGCGGGTGGGGGTGGGGTTCCGCAGCTAGGTCAAGGTGGTTAGCTGGGAGGTGGGAGGCTGGAGCTAGCCTACCTCTGAAGATCAAAGAACGTGTTAAGCCCAGACTCCCGGAGGAAGCCGACTGACTCTGACTCGAAAATGCCGCCTCCTGCTCCGACAGTTTCCACAGGCAGAGCCAGAATTGGAAAGACAGGCTGCTGAGCTGAGAAAAGATGCTCTGCTGGCCAGCTGTGCTCAGCTCCAGCTTGCGTGTCCCTCTGTACCGCAGTGACCTAGAACCTTCCCTGGACTGAGTCTCGACTTGGGGTGTGTCCGCAGCGGGACGCGCAGCAGCTGTCCTAAGACCGCAGCGGGAAAGGGATGAGAAGACAGTGCGGGACTCTCAGGCTGGGAACACAAGTCTCCTTCCGGTTCGTCTTCCCTGAAGTCCTCTTCCAGACTGTAAAACTGGAATAGTCTTTCCCTTCCCCTTCTCCTCCCTCCCTCCTCCCCGCTGCGCTCACCCCCTGCTCGACTTCACCCCTGGCGTCAGCCACTTCCCCACTTCCTGAAGCACTGTGCCCTGAATCCTAACAAGCCCGACTTTTCCCACCCGAGTGAGACAGATATCTGCAGATCTGGAATTAAGCGGAGGGAATCTCTTGCAAGAGGTGTAAGTCTGCAGTGTCCAGAGTTCTTTCTTCCGTAGGGGTCTAAGGAATCCAGCCTCTAATCTACCCAGGTTTTAAATGAATTCATCGACTAATAACTGGAATTTATCTTCTAGGGCGCGAGATGAGCACCCACACTGTCGGGCCACATCCCTAGGACAGAACAGATCTCATGTTTTCTAAGGATGAGCGACTTGATTTCTAGCCCTGCAGTTAGATGCCTGTTACTCTAGATTGAACAGAAAACTGAATTAAGTTAGAACCCAGAACTGGAAGCCTCTTCCCTCTCTCTCTCTCTCTCTCTCTCTCTCTCTCTCTCTCTCTCTCTCTCTCTCTCTCTCACACACACACACACACACACACACACACACTTTTCCTCTGCTTTGATGCCTTTTTGTTTCCCTAATTATACACCTCAAATCTCACGTCTAAGTGTCCCCAGACCACCAGCAGAAGCTAGTGAGTGACACCAATTCTAGGACCTTCTGCCCCATATCTCCAGAATCAGTCTCTCTAGAGGATGAGGACTCACGGAAGCAGAGAAGGCTTCAATGTCACCTGGGTAGTGTTCACTAAGGATTAAATATGTATAACCAGTGAATGCCGGAGCTCTGTTTATTCTTACTTTTTGGAGTAGGTCTTCGATTTGATTATGGGCACATCTGCTAAAAGTATATTGAATCACTTATAAAAATTGTAAGTCTTACAAGCATTGGCAGAAAGAAGGAGAAAGGGAGAGAGGAAAGGAGGGAAGGAGGGAGGGAGGGAGGGAGGGAGGGAGGGAGGGAAGGAGGGAGAGAGTCATTCGCTGCCACATTATGAATCTGTGTCTGAGAATTTTGGAAGCACTTCATTTTCCTTCCAGGTGGCTATAGTGATTTGATTATTTGACCGGTACTTCTGAAAGTGCTTTCTCTAAGACACTTTTTCATAGCTTAAAGGTCACATGATGCTCCTTGTCCCTCACCCTCAGCTCTTCTGGCTTGGAGCAAAGGTGTCCACTACTCCTGCTTGGCCACCGCATATTAAGTTGTGGATGGCACAGGGAGCTAGGCTGGGTACCAGGCAGCCAAGGAACTGTACACTCTGGGGGAAGTGTGAGAGCAAGAGGATGGGGAAGACGAACATGGTGAGTGTGGGCACCATCTGGTGTCGAAGGGAATAGTGACACAGAGATGTTTAGGCTGTGAATGGATGAAAGATAGAGATATAGATAGATACCTAGACAGACAGGCAGATAGATAGATAGATAGATAGATAGATGACAGACAGACAGGCAGATAGATAGACGACAGACAGACAGGCAGATAGATAGATAGATAGATAGATAGATGACAGACAGACAGGTAGATAGATAGATAGATAGATAGATGACAGACAGACAGGTAGATAGATAGATAGATAGATAGATGACAGACAGACAAGTAGATAGATAGATAGATAGATGACAGACAGGTAGATAGATAGATAGATGACAGACAGACAGGTAGATAGATAGATAGATAGATGACAGACAGACAGGTAGATAGATAGATAGATAGATGACAGAGAGGTAGATAGATAGATAGATAAAGCACACAAGCACACTCACTCTCAGGGAGTATTTGAAGCCCAAACCCAGTTATTCGCTCTCAGAATTTACACTCATCCCATCCAGTCTCTAACTCTGAGGACACAGCTACATCTCCAGACCCAGAGCTCAGCTGAACCCCTTGATAGGAAAGTTTGTCCCTATCACTAGATGTTAGCATCATCTTGAGCTCTGTCTTTGCTCACCGAAAGTTCCTGGATTTTGGATTTTGTGGGAGTCATCTTGGTAGACAGGTTTAGACAAATTCAGAGAACACTAGAGAGAGATGTAACAGTATGGGGGTCACTGCTTTGAAGAAACACATTTCGGTCTGTGCAATCAAAAGACCATCGCCAATGCATTAAAAACACACCATCTGAGCTTCTGGCCTCAAACACTTTCAGTTTGGATGTAGCATAGATAGCCACCTGCTGACTCATACAAGTACTGAGTATTTATTTGTTGGGTCGTGTCTTTCACAGAGAGGCCACACATATCATAATCTCATTGAGTTGCATTAAAAGCTTAATTAAATTAATTAAAAGTTGTATTAAAAGGCACTGTCTGAGGAGAATACAAATCCAGTTACTACTAAAGTTATCGTTTTTTACTTGCAAGGAAGAGAAAAACAGGATCTGGTCCTTTGAGGAACCAGGACTTTGGTTTCTCATAACCTTTCTCCTCAAGTCAAGGTTTCGGATTATAAGTAGGAGGAACAACGGCTTTAAAAAAGCAAGCAAACAAACAAACAAACAAACAACAAACGTTTGTAAGAGTAGAGAAAGGGAAAGAAGCTAGGGTTCTGCAGGGTCGCCAGCGCAAAGCGCTCAGAATTGTCAAGAATTTACTTGGTTTGTAAAAAAACGTAACTAGAAACTTAGGAACGCTTGCTGGGCTAACCGCGCACACATAAGCGAGTCGTGGTGGTGACACCAAGCTTCCTTCCCTCAGAATCTCTGGACCAGTCCTTGGCGAGGACTGCGTTTTGGAGTAAGAGCAGGTGGAACCTCCAAGAGTTTGAACTGAGCTCTTGAAAGTCAAGTTGGGAGGGGTGTCAGAGGAGTCGCCTGACTGACACCTTGAAATACCCTCCAAGGCAAGTGTGCAAACGACACGGACGAGAAGTCACTAGACGCACTAGCTTTGCATTGGTGGCGCGGTGGCTTCCCAGGAGGGACAGGACAAGGTGGTGGGTAGATGTTTCCAGGACGGCTCCGCCGCGTGTGGCTTTTGGGGTTGACTGGAGGTGTAAGCGCAGGAGAGGAAGTTATTCTAAGGCCAGGTACCAAACCCAGTTAGAAATGGTGGGGGGCAGAGGAGGGGCGTTGAAAAGAAAGAGCAAGCGAAGCGGAAGTTTCAAGGCCTTTGCGAGGGATAACAGTATAAATAACCGAGGGCGTCTTGTAAACACTGCGGTCATAACCCCGAACATTAAACAGCCGCGGTGGCATCTGGCGCATCGCCCCGGCGGCGGGCTGCGCTGGGGCAGAGGCAGCAGGGTCCCAGGCTCCTCGGCCTCGCCTCTGTGTTTATCTCAACCTAATCTTTCCCCAATGAGCTGTTCCTCAGCCGGGAAGATGTTTAAGTTAAGATCCGGCCGGCCGGAAGTCTTGGCCTGAGCCGAATGCAAGGGGTAACCGCACCCGAAAAGCAGGCTTGCACGCTTAGTGTTGCAATTAATTATCAGTAGGAAACAGGCAAAATATCTTCTGCATTTGGAATTCACACGTAGCTCCAATTCCTTTTTCACTGGTTTGCAAGCAGGTATTTTTTTTTTTTTTTTTAAAATCACAGCCTCACACGGAAAGTTATAAAACTTTCGTAGGGTTTATTTTCCCCGCTCTTCTGAACAGTAAAAAAGTGGAGAATTGGATTTTCTTTTTCTTCGTTGTACTCGGGTCTATGTGACTGGATGACTTTGTAACCCTGCTTATTCACTATTTACAGTTATGTTGTTTAATGAGAAGAACTCTTAAAAATTTTCGGCGGGAAACATGACTTCTCTTTTCCTAGTGGGAATTAGAGTTAATCTTTAATTAGAAGTTTGGATTAAATAACTACTTTTAAAAATCATTAAACATTCACATACTTTCCACTGTTCTTCGTAGATTTTTAAAATAAATCACACCAAATGCCTAGGCTTTTTAGCAATATAAAGAAAGATTTATTTCCGAAAGTAGCAAAAACCTGTTTGAAAAAAATATATATTTCTTTGAGTGACTTACTTTATAAAATGTGACTGTCAAAGTCAGCTATTCTATGATCTACATTTTACAACATATTGTACAAAAGATACACATTGATAGGCTCTTATTATCTATTTATATATATAAAATATATATATATATAATTACATATTGCACTTGGACCAGCCAGGCTCGCAGTCATCCATGGCAGAAGTTAATAAAGTTAAATAGATGGGAATCTGTAAGTACAGTTGGTCTCCTTTGGTTTGGAAACGAATCTCCTCGTCGCGGTTAAGTGTTCTCGCGGGGCAGGATGGGGAGAGGAGCTTTGCAAGGCTTGCAGCGGAGACGGGGAGGGGAGGGCAGGGGTCGTCGCCCTCGCTGGCCCACTGCCCCCGGAGCGCACGGTTCCCAGACTCGCACCTCCAAGGTCAGGACGCGGTGGTTCCACACAGGCGGCTCGCGGTCACCACTTCCTTCAAGTCACTCTCGGGCTTGCCGGCCACCATAAAGGGCCACGTCTGCAACAGAGAAGAGGGCGGAGGGGGTAAGTACCCTTGGACAGGGGGAGGGGTCAGCCGGAGCCCCAGTTACAGGAGGGGCGCCTGCGTGAGGGCTAGGTAAGCATGGAGGGCAGGGATCTGCAGTGTCTTAGTACCTGGCAGGATAAAGCAACCCCCTCCAGGTGGTGGTGATGGTAGTGGTAATGGGCTTTTAGAACTACTGCTAAAGAGGTCCCATCCTGGGTGCCAAGTGGAACCCTCAGCCACAACCTCAAGGCAGATACTCTAGGGGTCTTAGCAGGGATGGGGAGGATTACTACCCTACCTACCAGCTGCTGCTGAGGTTCTACTGAGGCATGGTCCAGCATCCTCGCCTTTATAGACTCCCATTCCTCCCCCCAGTGCAGTGCTACCTATGACCACAACTTGAAGCAAGTCAGTATCCCTGAAGGAGTGTGTGTTGTTAATAAAAGACAGAGTGGCATTTTATTAAAGACCCCTCTGCTCCCGAGAAAGCAAAGCTCGCCTCTTTCCTTTCTTCTTCTTTTTCTCTGGGCTGTTATACAATGAAAAGTATTTAACTTATATTTTTTTCTTTTAATACTTAAAGATGAAAGTAGCAGCAATTAAAAATGTTCTGATTGATAATCTCATTCTAGTTTTAGATTGTATAAAGGCTACTACTCATCACACTAAAAAAAAAAAATAAACTTTTAGTTGGAGGGAAAATATTTTTCCTGGCAAAATGGGTTTTAGCATCCCCTCCCCCAGTTCCTGAGGGCAGCTGAGGGAGACAGCTCAAGCCTCTCTGTAAGTGCTGGCCTGAGGGATATCTCATCCTTATCATATGTAAACAAAAGTCCTAGTACGGTGGCATTTTCTTTAGAGTCTGCACATTTTAAAATAAAATCAAACGAAAGAGGAAGTTTTTTAAAAAATCCCAAACAGTAAAACGGCTCTAAGAAAATTGGTTCAGTAATGAGCATTTGCTTTTTAAAAGTTAGGCTTGGTGGACACGAGTTATTAAGGTAAAATCAAGTCGCTCTTCATTGTAACTGATCAGACCTATGACTGCAACACCATTCAGTACAGGAAGACCTGAGCGGATTTACTGATTATGTGGACAGTGGCTGGAATTTCTGGGATTTAAAAATGGTAATCGACTTAGTCAAGCACGGAATATTTAAGTAGCTGAGGGATTTGCATGGACAGTTATGGAGGTACAGGAACATAAATATGTCTGCATTTAATAGTCTTAAATATACCCGGGGATAGGACAGAGTTGGATGTTTACAAGAGTCAGAAGGGAACTTAAGTCTTGCTCCTAGCTAAAAGAGGCATAGTCAGATGTCTTCTGGGCGCCCAGCATCTTGTCAGTTTCATGACAGCGGAAATGGCGCTGGCACCCTTCGCGGGGATGCCTGGTCTTTGCCAGCTGAATACCCTCGGAAATCCCTTAATGGGGTGCCACGTCAAACCATTGCACAAATCACTCGCAGCAGCACTGAGCGCAGAGAGCCAGGGCGCTGCATGGAGCCCGCACGGAGGTTCCCCAGAAGTGGTAGGCCGGTGGTGGCCAAGGTGTCAGGGGATCGCCCCGGGTCCCCAGGCCCGGCCAGCGGAGAGGGGGAACTCACCAGGTTGACTGGGTGAATGTAACCGTTCTCATACTTGTCGTTGGCCAGGATCTGCCTCAAGTGCGCGATGTAGCTGGACGCCAACCTGAGCGTGTCCAGCTTGGAGAGCTTGGTGTCCGGGGGCACCCAGGGCAGGGTGGTCTTGAGCCTGGAGAAGGCCTTGCTCAGCACCCGCATGCGGGCCCGCTCGCGCGCGTTGGCAGCGTTGCGCTGGACCTGCTTCCCCTCCTGGCTGACCCCGCTCAATGGGCTCTTCTTGGTGGGCGCCTTCCTCCTCTTGCCCAGGCCGCCGCGACCCTTCTGTGGAGATCCGTTCTCGCAGTTGGAGCCCTCCTCCGTGCTCTCGTTGGAAGTCACAAACTCCTTGTTGGAGTCCACTTTCAGGGAGTCACATTCCAGCATCTCCACTTCTTGAAGGTCTTCTACATCGCTGAGGGAGCCAGTGGACATGTTTAGAGGGGGGCTGGTAGGAGTGAGGGAGAGAGACACTGGAACTAAGAGGGTCTTTAAAGGGTA
Source organism: Onychomys torridus (assembly GCF_903995425.1). NCBI lineage: Eukaryota > Metazoa > Chordata > Mammalia > Rodentia > Cricetidae > Onychomys > Onychomys torridus. The sequence goes on along the minus strand of NC_050461.1, from coordinate 32,405,732 downwards.
TGGAGCTGCCACTTCGTGTGTGTTGGGGGTTCGAATGGGAATCTGGCAGCTTGGTCTCACAGCTTCCCCTTCGCAGAGTTGTGGAAGCGACCACAGGGGATCCCGAGACAGGGAGGGAAACCAGGGCGCTATTTCCCCACCCCCGGAGTCCTGGCCTTAATGGAGAGTGAGAGAGCGCCGAGGAATTTGGTGAACACTAGGAATTTATCTGGGGAATAGAGAGGCGGATCCATGCAGCCCAGGGGAGGGGCCTGCTAGGCCCTGCCGACTTCCTAGACCCCTTTCAGAAGCACTGGAGACTTTCAGGCACAGACCCGGGATTCCAGCGATCACTACATGCATGTACCAGTTTCCTTCCTCCATGCTGGCCCAAGCCATGAGGGTAGCAGCCCTACTCAGAGCCCCTGCCTCTGCTCACTTCCTAGGACCTCCTTTCTTCCAAGGGAATCTCAAGTGATTGTTACCGAGAACTTTAGAGAAATGGCCAGGTCCTTTGCTCTTCCTGGGCCTTCCCCCTAAAACATCTTATAGGCATCCCTCCTCCCCAAAAAATACCAATTCAAATCCAGCTGCCCTTGACTAATACCCCATACGACCACAGGGCTTTATGAAGATTGCATTCCCACATACCGGATGATATCACAGTTCTAAGTCCTATCAGTCACAAGAGACTTACTCAATAAGTCCTGTCCACCGAACCAAATTTTTGAAAAACAAATGCCGGTCACTGAGCCGATTTTTTTTTTTCCAGATGTATTTTACTGTTCAAATTTTACCTGAGGTAAATTGGGAAAGGAAGTGTGTCACAGAGTCTTTGTGGTGCTGGAGAGAAATTATAGAAAGGAAGGAAGAAAGAAAGAGAAACTAAGAAAAAAATCCATTAATGCACTGTCAATTTGAAGGTACCAGGGAACTGCTAGTGCATAGGGACACACTTGATCATTAACTGCACACACACACACACACACACTTGCACACACACACACACACACACACTTGACTGGGGATGGGTAGGGAATGAGAGGGGTCATATGGATTTTGTGGAGCATATTTTGCTAGCTGAGAATCTTTTCCCAATGAGATGAAAACTTTTCGTGTAAATTCTTGCCAGAAATTCATTCCATGGGGTGTTAAAGAGTCAGCCAGTCTGGGACATCTCTTTGCCTGACACCTTTTGTAAAAACTGCAGATTTCCTGCTCCTCTGGTTGCCTTTCTCTTCTCCCATCTTGGCTACCAGGGTGCCGTGTGGAAAGCTGACCTAAGGAATCACCAATAGAGACCATGGCTTTGGGGAAGTTTCCACCTTTAACTCCATCTGGGACCATCTTTCTCAGGGAATGAGATAATCTTCTGGGGTAGTGGGTAAGAAGAAAAGTAAAGGAAAACAGAGTCCAAGGACCGAACAAAAGAGATGTCACGAGACCAGGGAGATGAGATTTCATTTTCTTTGTCAGATTTTCTTGTCTGACAATTAGACACTGATAATAGGAACAGGAGCAGGACCCAAGAGTAGCTCTCAGCCTCTGGCTCAGAGTCCAAGCCCCTGGTTCCACTCAGATCTGTGTCTTTAATCCAGGCTCAGCTGGGAATTCACTAACCTCTAAAGCTTTGTTTTGTTAGCAGAGATTTGTTTGCTTTCCCCCTATGCTGTAAACTAAACAGATTGTCAGCAAATCAGTCTTTATTAATGAATTAGTGATCCCCCCCCCCCATAATATCTTTCCTGAGGATCCAAAATTTGTTAATCACCAGGGTAGAGATTTATGAGCTCTTATTTTCTGTTGTTTGTGCAGGTGGAGATTTAAATGACCATATCCACTCCCAAGATTTATTGCGAGAGTGATTGATGTTATAAACCAGGAAAGGACTCTTCCCACAGCAGGGATGACAGAAATATCAAGTTGAAGTTGCCTTTGTCTTCATGCACAAATGAGCCAGTACTGAAACACAGGCAGCTTAAGAGAACACCCAGCAAGCTTGCTAGGAGGCTCCCTGCTGATTTCCAAGCTAACCTTCTTTGATTTGCTCAGTACCCCCATTGCTCAGGTTCAGTAAGACCTGAAAGCTGTTTAAGAATAAGGGGCTATTTGAGAATGTGTGTGTGTGTGTGTGTGTGTGTGTGTGTGTGTGTGTGTGTATGTGTGTGGAGCAACTGAGACATCTGCAAAATAACCACAAGTCCTTATTTGCATTACAGAACAGAATGAGGTGATAATTAAGAATATTGACTATGGCGGCCTTATTACCAGATTGCTAAACTGTGGAAATTCAAATTTTCATTCTTGGGGCCCCGCCCACTTTGTCCTTTCCTTTTCTTTTTGGGGAACAGTGTCAACCACAGAAACACATTCCTCTGAAGACTGCTGCCTCCCCCCTCCCCATGTTGGAAACTTAAAAATAGCAGTTTTTAGAAGAGAGCACAGCTAGTCATTATATCATAACCTAGTTTTTATGACTGCAATTAATTTTTCTTTATAGCAATGTAAGCAATGATTAAGTCTCCTGCCCATTTATCTCTTGGTGATATATTCAGGCTGGGAAGGGCCGGCAGATTGATAATGAGGTTTGAAAAATTCCTGAATTTTTGCAAGAAATGGCCACCAGTTTGGGGACAAGATGTGAAAAAGGTGCCATTTAGGTACCTTGATGCCAAATTCTGAAGAAAGGAAATTAATAATATGCTTTTTTTTTTTCTCTTGGATTTTGTTTCTATCTCTGCTAATAAACATTAAGGGACAAATGGGTGGAGAAAAGTGACTGATTGTTGGATTCCACTGAACAAATCGGTTAGGCTGTAACTTAAGCTCTGCCAAATCCCCCCACCCCCAAATATAAACTATATTCTGTGAGAAGAAAAGCACTTTTGGGAAGCTAATTAACCCTTACAACAAGGGGAGGGTTGCTTTGAATGTGGCCATTTCACAGCGGTAAACAGAAGACTCCCGCTTTAAGCACAGGAGATAGACCCCTCCTTACTTTATCTTTAAATCACAGCTCATGTCTCAGAGGCATCTGGCCAATTGATCGTACACTTCTAACAATTTGTTTTTGCTAGAAAGGCTGTCTTCGAAAGATTTTAGGGCTAAGGAAAATTTATCTCCAAAAGTTGTAAAATGAAGATGAGGCATGGAATGTGTCCTTGAACTTCAATGCTGCTTTATCAGCTGATGCGTTTTCTGGAAGTTCATATTTGATTCCGTTGCTTCCCTTTTTTATGGGAAGGGAAACATCACAGGCTTCTTTTGAACTGAATGCTATGCCATAACTTTATGTTCTGGGGATTGGGGGAAATCTTCCTTTAAACTGAAATTTTTATTCTTTTCTTCTACTCCAAGCACAGGGATAGAAGGCATCCTGGATAGCAAATCACCAAAACGGTGCTAACCACCCCATCTTCTACATTATCAATGAATTACATGCAGATCAGTTGCCAAAACACTAAGATTTATGACTGACAAATGACAATTATAATCACTAAAGAAAGATTCTTTGTGGTTCTTTGGATCTGAGAGTTATCTTGCACCTCACATTTCATATTCTATGTAGGGGTCTTCCTGCCACTCACCTGGGTATCTATGCAGCTCAGGCTAGCCTGGAACACCCTATGTCGCCCAAGCTATGTCTTCTGCTTTCTGTTTCCACCTCTGGAATACTGGGGTCACAGGCCTGTGATTCCACTCTGAGCTCCTAATGTAGTTTTGAAGGCAGCTGAGCCCATGCAGTTGAAGGTCTAGGTTTATTCTAAGGAGCAAACAATCTGAATGGAAATGAGGCATAGAGAGGCAAACAGTTTGCAAAGCCAGATAATATCCTGTTTTCTCATACTAAAGAGCAAAAACGATGGAAAGACTTCCAAGCCGCTTTTCACACGGGGACTTTTGTTTGCATTCTTTTCGTTTTTAAGAATCATCCCTCTTCTTTTTGGTCATTACTAAAGAAAAACGTACTGTATGAAATTAAAATATTTATTAAAACATATTCCAGAGGCTCTTCCAGGTGACAGTGAAGTTGTAGAAAAGTGGGTTGTGATGACTTGTGGTTCTGTGTCTTTTTTGTTTGTTTGTTCTTAGAGACAGGGTTTCTCTGTGTAGCTTTGGATCAGGCTGGCCCAGTACTCACAGAGATCCATCCACCTGGTTCTGCCTCCCGAGTGCTGAGATTAAAGGTATGTGCCACCACCGCCTGGCAACTGTCCTGTATATTATCACCAAGTTTGAAAGTGAAATCCTCTTGTTTTCCTGAGAATGAATCTCATGAGTCATACAGGAGATATCTCTAAATTGTATATTAAATGCAGTTTATTTATGTTTTGCTGTATATATTTTATATACACTTGTATATACCTTGTTTATTAAATACAGTTGCTTGATGGACATGAGTAAGAACAGGTTAACCCATGGAGGGGGTCTTCTTGTCAGGTTAGGAGAAGGTGGGCTGATGCAGAAGCTTATGATGAGGTTGGACCCTGGGACAGGCTGGAAAGTTCTGAGATAGTGAATCCTGACCTCACGAGCATGAAATTTTTCCAGGTACTATCACATTTTAAACAGAGACACATAGTAATGTATTGTCTGAACTGGACTGGCCAAGGGCCAAAGAAGCCTCATATGGTCAAAACTTCTATTCCCACGAGATTTCGGTGACAGTAATGCCATTGAGCCTGTCACCTGATTTACCTTGTAATGCCCCTTCCACAAAGCCATGGGAACTTTGGATGTTTTGTTCCTTTCTGAATAATCGTATGAGGAAGTTTGTACTGTTATGCCCTGTTTCCTACCTAGAATATTTTCATTTAACACTGAATTATATAAAATGAGATAGACACAGACTTCCCTGGTGTATGAATCTTAGAAACCTGTTTTAAAAGGTTTAGTAACACGTATGCCAAAAAGACTTTGTTAAAATAAAATTTCTTTTCTACCAAGGAGGCTGGATGAGCAATCCAAGGGCTATTATTCATTCAGGAAACTATACCTACACCCACTTGCTTTTCATGTCTGCTCTCTTCTAGACTCCAGTGGAAGCCACCAAAATAATTTGTATAAATGATTGCAATAGTCTTTTTGTTTGTTTGTTTTGTCTAAGATAAGACCTTATGTAGCCCTGGCTAGCATTGAACTTCCTATGTAGCTAGGTCCTTCTGCCTGCATCTAAGTGCAGAGATGACTGGTTCCCACCCCTCACCTCCATGCTTGGTGTTTGCTGTGCTAGGGAACTGACTCAGAGCTCTAGCATTCTAGATGAGCACTAGATCAGCTGACTCACAGTTCTAACCTTATAGTAGTCAATCTTTCTCCTTTTTGAATGATTTTATTTTATGCTATTATGAGGGCTTTGCTTGCATGTAGTAGGCTTGTGGGACAGACCACTAGCGTCTGGTGTCTGCAGAGGTGTTCAGTCCCCTGGAACTGGGTAAAGATGGTTGTGAGTCACCATGTAGGCGCTAGATATTGGACCCAGGTTTTCTGCAAGGATAGTGCTCTGGTCCCTGTAATCGTCTCTGCAAGTGTCTTTTCATCTCTGTTCTTGTCCTCTTCAAATGATTTCCAGCAGAGAGATCCAAGTCACTTCACTGATTAAAATCTCTCCATGCTGCCTATTGGGTCTGACATGAAATCCAAGTTCTGTGTGTGTGCGCGTGTGCGTGTGCGTGTGCGTGTGTTTGGTGTGACTTTTTACTTTTCTTACCACACTCCAAACCACACTGGCCACGTTCATGTCCCTCACTGTACCAGTGTCTACTTTATGACCTTTGTTCCCAAGTCCTTCCTGTATGGAAGCTTTTGCCTGGCTCTCTGTATGACTGAGTTCTTATTTTAGGACAAAACTCAAGTGCCATCTCATGTGAGAGAACTCCCCTGAGTGCAAATTAGGAACATTTTTATTCCATCATCCAATCTAAGATTATAAGCACAAGCCACCAAACCAGTTTCTTCATTCATATTTGTGTGTGTGTGTGTGTGTGTGTGTGTGTGTGTGTGTGTGCTCACCTTCATTCCATGGTTTTTATATGGAGGTAAGAGGTGTTCAGGCTTGCACAATAAAGACCTTTACCCACATGGAGATCTCACTGGCCCACTCATCATCCTATTTTGCTTATTAATAATAAAGGATAGGAGCTAACATCTATTAAGTTGCTACCACACACTAGGCACTGTTGTAGCACTTTCTGGGTTCACTCATCTGCTTCTCATCACAACCTTCTAGCTGTGAACCTCATAGATGAGAACAATGGGGCACAGAGAAAAGAAACATGTAGTTCACTGAGTTCGTCCTCCAGGCATCTGTTCCTGGGCCATAGCCTGGATCAATGATGTAAGTTCTCGTATTTCTCTTGCTACTGTGGGTAGACAGGGCTCTGCTCTGTACTTCTTTCCTGGGGCCTGTCCCAGTAATGTGGGGCTAGAGTCATTTGAAAGGATCCAGTAGCTAAGGCTGAATGTCAAAGCAAGTTCTTCATTTACTCTTGCAGGCTTTAGCTAGAAGGACACAATAACCAGGCTCTAGCTTGCTTGTCCAGCCACTCAGCCTGTCTCCAGGGCAGTGCCAAGGGCTGAGCATCTTGTCAGATAGCTTACTTTAGTCAGTTTTTCAAAAGACCCGAGTAGACGTCAGTGGCTTCTTAGACTTGGATGCCACACATTGCTTCTGACTTACTCTATTGGGTGAAACTGAGCCAAGGATTCAGCCTATAGGGCAGCAGGAACACCAGGAGGTCAAATTCAGTATGTAGGCATGGGCAACCTTCAAGGCAGTTATTACAGTGGCCAAATACCAGAGCTTAGATTTTAACAGCCAATGGGACTGCTGAGCCATTACTTTAACCTAGTAATGTCCTATGAATTTTTAAAAATTTTCCTTTGTTGTTCTATCTCCACTTTCTCCTCTCCTTGTTACCCAACTATATTAAACATTTCATGAGTGTAGATATGATGTTTCTTAACTTATTTGAGTTCTCAGTACCTAAAGCAGGACATCGGACACTACATGCCAAATAAGGAGTTATTAGATGGAAGAAAGAGCTAACAGGTGAGTGGTTTAGCCCATTGCCTGTTTTATTTCTCTATTCCATCACACTTTGGGAAGTGTCACACATGTGTGAAGTTATCTTAGTCCCATCAGTCCCCAGGCATTTCCAAAGAAATAGTGTAAAGAAGACAGATTTCTTACAGAAATGAGATCTGGAAGTAACACAAATCAGCTCTGTTCCTATTCATTAGCTTCTTTGGTTGCAAGTTAAAAAAAAATATTGTCTCAAAGAATGCACTTTGCTTTTAAGGGACAACATAGGGTCAGGGGACCTATTTGGCAAAAAGAAGAGAAGCCAATGAAAAGGTCTCAACTAGTGTATGCATAGAATAAAATATACATTTAACTCATATAAAGACTTGAATATTTGAGTTGAACAAGAGAGGAAATTACTGCATGAATAAGTTAGCTTCATTGACAGATATACAGACCACTAGTTCTCTGTGAGTTTATAATTAGTCCACATCAAGTTCTAGGGCATCAGCTCTTATCTGGAGCTCAGAACCAGTTGAAAGATCCTTCATAACTTACCTCTGGCTACATGGCTGAGAACACACTATGTGCAAGCCATCCAAAATGCTGTTATCACACTACCTCACCTACCTTCAGTAGACACAGCTGTATAAAATTATTATTTTTGAGGTTATATCAATACAAATGTGTGAGTCACTGAATCAGCTTAATAAGAGCCATTGGCATTAACTACATCTTTCCATATTATCTTAATATCAATGTGCTTATGGATCAGGTGTACTACAAGGCAAGAGTAGGTGGAACTTTTTTTGAAAAAGCTTTTCTAGCATACTTTCAAAGTTTGAAAGAAGTTTACTGGTAAGATCAGACTGAGTAGCTTACAAAATCAAGATTTTGTTTTCTCATAATTCTGGAGTCTGGAAGTCCAAGATGAGAGTAGAGCATGGTTGGTTGTGGTCAGGGCCCTCTTCCTGACTTCCAGATGACCACTTGTTCAACGTGTCCTCTTAATGTTCTTTCCCCTGAATGTATACGTTGAGAGACAGACAGATGCAGGAAGACCTCTTAGAAGACCTCCAGGCCAATGAGAAGGAGACATCATTATGACCACATTGTAACTTAATTCCTCCCTAAAGTCCGTCTCCAAATATAGTCAGAATAGGAATCAAGGCTTCAGCAAATTACTATTAAGAATTTAGTCCATAGAATTTATCATCAGAAATTATAACTCCCCAAATGGTTTTTATTGTTTCTAATTTACAACCAATTGAATGTCAAAACAAGATTATGATCTTTCTGTAGCTTTTATACCATTGACAACCCAACTGTAGCAGCAACAGACCTCAGGTCTTGGATGCCTTGGCTTTCTTTTTATGAGGGATCTTTGTGATGAAGACCTGTCCATCCAGACTCATGGTCTATGATGAGGAAGGCCCCCTGGATTCTAAATCCTGAAATTTGCAAGGAGAGAGGAGGAACATTCTCTAGTCAAGAGCTTAAATCAATTTCAAAGAACCATTAGTGGAAGAATTTAGGAATTCTTTATCAGTGCATTTTGAGAGCACCACACAGACCTTACACAGAAATAGGCATGGGTTAGATCAATTTAGTCATAAAATATGTCACTTGTTGAGGGCTTGCTCAACCCCTTGATTGATGGCTAGGGGATGTTCATCTGGTCACTCTGACATATGTAAGATAAAGTCAGTATTATTTTAAGCTAAAATGTTGTACAGATACTCAACTTCTTCTCTTCACATTAACAAGTAAGCTCATTTTTCTTTTAGCCTAATTGAAAAGATGACCATGGCAAAACGATTTGCATCAGAAGAGTCTAATGCTTCTCAAATGCATTTGAGCAGAAAGTTAAACTAAATGCTGGGTGGATAAGGTGAACCTTATAAGGCACCATCTTCTAAAACATTGAAGTCATTAGTAGAATCATGATCTTAGCTCTTTTTACATTTATCTCTTAAATTAGTCTGTCTCAGTATAAGACTTCTAAACTGAGTGACAAGGGACAGTGTCCAGGTTCTGCATACATACTTATCTAGCTGTATGGACTTGAACCTGGGCAAATCCTTTAACAGGATCTATAAATCTTCCTCCCCAATGTAATGACTACAGGATGAGTCCTGTAGTGTTAATTATGGTTAGTGCCTAACATGTAGTCAGCAGTTATGATATTGGTGATTGTGATGGTTGCTGTTGCTATGATCATCATCTGAAAGACTGTTCATCTTCTGTGTATTTCCACTTTGGGCTAGTGGTAAGATTATTCAGAATCAAAGAATTTCAGCCCGAGAAACAAATTAAATATCTCAGAGAGGCTCAGAATACAGCTTATTTGATAGAGTACTTTGGGCAGCATGCACAAAACCCTGGGCTGGCTTACCAGAATCTTGTAAAACTGGACATTGAGGCAATGCTTACATTGGGGAGGTAGAGGCAGAACGATCAGAAGTTTAAGATACATAGTGAATACAAGGCAAGCCTGGGTTATATGCACTCTTATTAAAAAAACAAACACACAAACAAACAAAACAAACCACATACACTTCCTAAGCAGTAGAGTGTCCCAGAAACTTCCCATAAATTATGCAGGTTAGCAGAATTTAAATTTTAAAAAAAGTACCAGGTGGTGGTGGTACACACCTTTAATCCCAGTATTTGGAAGGCAGGGGCAGGCAGATCTCTGTGTTTGAGGCCAGCCAGGTCTACAAAGCAAGTTATAGGACAGCCAGGGCTACACAGAGAAATCCTGTCTTGAAAACAAACAAACGAACAAAAATGTACTGTAAATTCTTTCCTTGCAGAAAATCACTCTGAGTCTTGATTAGACAGACATGTGTTTGGTTTTTATGTCTCCCCTTTGGGTCTTTTCATTTTGCATCATTTCTTCTAACCATGCACATAGGGGTGAAGCTATACTCTTTTGAAGTTAGAGAAACTTTAACAGGCAACATGAATATGGTATGTTCAGTTCAGATATGTTCTTATTGACATGCAAAAGTAACTCACATTGCAGAAGACACTGGTTTTAGATACTGAAAGTACTAACTTCCATACCACGTGGAGCTCCCTAAAAGAAGAATGTTATTTCTGAGCTTCTGCAAGGGCTTTTTTGTCTTTAACCTATAAAAATAAGTTCAGCAATAAAACATTTGTTATCTTTTCCTAGAATACTCATATTTTTGTTGTTTGCAAGATAGCTTTTACTGTGTAGCCTTGGCTGTCCTGGGACTCTCTCTGTAGACCAGGATGGCCTTGAACTCACAGAGATCCATCTGCCTCTGCCTCCCAAGTGCTGGAATTAAAGGTGTGTACCGCCACCACTTGACACGGTGTCAATTTTTTAAAAGCAGTATTTTAAATAAAATATAAGAAAGACGTAGTGTGTGGATATTGGCCAGATGGCATACATTTGGTCATATTCAAATTTTCTCTATAGGGAGAATGTTGAGAGCAGTCATGGCTTTGTTTGTGAGTAATTGTTCCTGCAAATGTGAGATATATCAATACACTTCACTTACATTGATTCTGTACAGCCAAAGCCATCAAGTGAACTCTCCCCAGGCTAATCTTTGCCAATTTTCTTCAAGAATATACAGATGGCCGACAGAACTAGTATTGGGGAAACAGCTTAAAGTGTTTATGCTTCTTCTTTGTTCCCTAAAGCTCACTCTAAGTTTTCAAAGGGTGTTGTGATATCTTATATTTATTTTCTGATAATATAGCATTAAGACTGGGTTCTATTGACATAAAAATGATCTCTTTCATCTGAAATTATATCCCCCGAAGAGTGGGATTGATTTGTTCAAATCATCCTTAATCCTCTGCTTTGATGATTCGTGCAATGGCCTACTTCAATGATCACTTCTATCTTTGTCAATGAAACTTGATGGAGAGTTGCAGACTTGTGGGGAAAATTGCCAATGACTCTGAGAGAAGGAAGGAGGAGGGAGTTTCAGGAGAGTCCGTTCTGATGAGGGTGGAGGTAACTCCAGAGTGCAAGGAGCTATTGACCTGTCTGCTGATTTCCTGAAAACTCTGCCTGAGAGCCAGGAAGGAAAAGAAAGTGTGAGGTGTTTCCTGGAATTCTCCTTCGTCCTCACATAAGATCCTTTGGAATCTGCTACCATTTTAGCATATCTGCTCCCATGAGGCCTGGTGGTCTGGTGGTCTGGTGGCCTGGTGCTGTCTATCCAGTGTGGGAGCCCTGAGGAAATAACTCCATCTTATTCACTCAGTTGCCATCATCACGAGCAGATCTTCTCAGGTTGCTGTATTTTTCCCGCTCTGACTTGACTTTAAAGCCAGCCCACAGTTTATGTAAGTGTCAAAACTTAGTAGATATTTTTTTTTTTCAAAAGTGGTGTCACAAGTTTTCACTCCCAGTACTTGGGTATCAGAGTCAGGTGAAGCTCTGTGAGTTCAAGGTCACCCTGGTCTATATAGCAGGTCCCATGGCTGAAGCTATGTAGTGAAACTGTCCCCCGCCTAAAAAGCCTGTGGTGGGTATTAATAAAAGTGAAAAATAGGGTTGGGGATTTAGCTCAGCGGTAGAGGGCTTGCCTAGCAAGTGCAAGGCCCTGGGTTCGGTCCTCAGGTTCAGTCCTCAGCTCTGGTAAAAAAAAAAAAAAAAAAAAAAAGGTGAAAAATAAACAAACCAGACTTAGCATTTCAGATATGTCAGCTTTTCATTTATTTTCTCCCAACATAGGGTTTCCCTCTGTAGCCCTGGGTGTCCTGAAACTTGCTTTATAGACCAGACTATACTCGAACTCACAAAGATCCGCCTGCCTCTGCTTCCTGAGTGCTGGGATGAAAGGCATGCACCTTCTGACTATAGCTGTTCATTTTTTTTTCCAACAGTTTAATTTGTACATTGTTATTTACAAATGTGTGTTAACAATAAAAATCCAACCTACAATTTAATTCTGTTGAATCTACACCATTGTGCAACCACGGTTACTGCAGTCCGACCTTAATTCATGCCCACCATTTGCATTTCCTTCTCTCTCCTGTTTCTAGTGCGAGGCCACCAGATGCAGGCTGTGTCCATATAACACTCGATGGATGGCGTATGCTATATAAGCTAGAAAGCAGGCAGTCATAAAGTATGTGACTTTCCCTCTTCCAATTCACATGTGTTTGAGGTTCACTGATATTTTGGCATATATTAATGCTTTATTCCTCTTCATTGCTGACTGATATTGCAATTTTTAATGAGCTGCTTGGCACAGTGTGGGAGCCCAGAGCCACGTAAAAGCCAACATTTTTTTTTACATTTATTTATTTATTTATTTATTTATTTATTTTGTGTGTGTGTGTGTGTGTGTGTGTGTGTGTGTGCGCGCGCGCGCGCATGTGCATGCGCATTTGGAGGTCAGAGGGCAACTTGTGAAAGTTGATTCTTTTTTTCCATAATGTAGATCCTGGGATTAAACTCAGGTTTTATTTTTCATAACTTAAATTTTTAATTTTTTATATTTTTGAGAATTTCATATAAGGGTACTGTTTCTACATAATTTCTAACCCATTCTTCTCCCCACTTCAACTTCTTCCCTGTTCTTCTCTTAAATTTATGACCTCTTCTTCTTCAATTATTATTGTTATTATACATACAAACCACACACACACACACACACACACACACACACACACACACACACACACTAACAAGTTCTTCCTCCCCTGAAAAAATCCAAAACCTATTGGGTCTACTGAGCATTATTTGGTGCACATGTGTTTAAGGCTGACTGACTTACTTGAAATTGGATAACCTAACAGGGACCTCATCCTGGAGAAAACAGTCTCCCTTTCTCTGTAGCCATTGCTTGCTTGCAGCTCTTCCATTAGGGATGGCATCTTGTGAAACTTCTTCCACCCGTGCTGGCATGTCAACTGATGCCATCACCATGCAGGTCTTGTTTAGGTAACCCCATTGTTGGGATTTCACGGTGCAGCGCTCAGCTCTCATCAAATAAACTTCTTTCTGCAACAGAAGGAGGTAACTACAGAGATCCACGACAGGTTCAAGTGCAGAGATCAGCAGCCGTGCAGTGCCCAACCATAGCTGATACATCTCCAATGCAACCACTATACCTAAGGCTCAGGGAAAGTCACTGAAGAGAGAGCAGAAGGACTGTAAGGAGCCAGAGGACCAGGAGACCTGCTGGGTGACACACTGAACCATAACCCCAGCCCAAGATCAGCATTTTTGTCTTTAATCTTAGAAACTCTAAGATGTTTAAGTGTTTTAAAGAGATCAAGATAAGTACAGTCCTTGGAGTCCCAGAGCAGTGTGTGATGACTCCTTCCTTATGGACTCTATTTAAGTTCCTTAGGTAGACAGTGCTGCAGTTTGTTCTGGGGAGGCTCAGTGGCACCCAACCTTTCTTTCCATCATCAGTTCCTGAGAAAGAAACAATATCATTAACACAATCTTGTTTGTTTTTTAAAGATTAAAAAAAAAATTAAATTACATGTATGTATGTGTGTCTGTGTGGGGCTATGTGCGTGTGAGTGCAGTTGTACTCAGGGGCCAGAAAGGGATGTCAGACCCCTGGAGCTGGAGTTCACATGTGGTTGGTTGTGAGCTGCTGACAGTGGGTGCTGGGGACAAACGTGGGCTCTCTGTAAGAGCAGCATGCATTCTTAACTGATAAGTTTCATGTAGACATTGAGATATATTTTGTTTTCACTTAAATCTCCAGTATGGTAGTTACTATTTTTGTTTTTGTGATAAAATGACCTATCCAAAGCAACTGAAGGAAGAAGAAGTTTATTTTAGCTAGAATTTTGGGAGATAAGTTTGACAAAGTGGGGGCAGTTATGTGACATGAATGTGAGGCAGATTAGCCTGTGAAATGTCTCACCTACAGTTAGGCTGAGTTTTCCTACTTCAATTATCCCAGTCAAGGCACTTTCTCATGATATGCCGAGATATTTGTCACCTATGAATCTAGATTCTGCAAACTTAGCCATCAGTATGAGCCACACATGTATGAAGAGCTACGAACTGAATAATATAAGATAGGTAAACAACAGCTTAATATTATGCAGCAGAGAAAATGATACGAACTATACCTGCATTCAACAACATGGGCAAATCACCAAACATACTGAACTATAAGGGTGTTGAATGAAAATTTAAGTCCTAGAAAACCATACGTGGCATGATTGTCTAAGGGTGCATAACGATACCAGTAGAATCATAGGCATAGGCATTGTACAACACAAAGTTCAAAGTAGTGTTGTTGTTGTTGTTTTTTTTTTTTCCTAAACGTGGGGCAAGGTAGAGGACTATAATTGGGGGAGCACAAACACAGAATCATGGGTACTATGGTATTGTCATTCTTTCTTTTTTCTTTTTCTCTTTCTTTCTTTTTTTTTCCGGAGCTGAGGACCAAATCCAGGGCCCTGCATTTGCTAGGCAAGCGCTCTACCACTGAGCTAAATTCCCAACCTGTCATTCTTATAGTGACTCATTGGTTCTAGGTGTTTTTAATTACCAGATACATTAGTTACTTTCCCAAGCTATGACAAAATGACTGATAAAATGACTCAACAAAGGAAGGGTTTATTCTGTCTTAAGGTTTGAAAGGATACAGTCCATCTATCAGGGGAATGTAGGGTGTGAAGGGCAAACATGAGGTGGCTAGTCACATTGTGTCTGTAGTTCGGAGTTAGAGAGAGATGAATATGGGTGCTCAACTCTTTCTCCTTTTCTCACTTTATTTAGTCGGGGACCCCAGCCAATATTACGGTCTCTTTCAAATTCAGGGTGGGTGTCCTCTCTTTAGTTAAGCCTCCCTTGAAACTCTCTTGTAGATATATTCAGAGGTGTGTCTCCTAAGTGATGCTACATCTAGTCAACAATGAAAATTAACCATCACATTGGGCTGCATAATGTATAAAGGTACCACACAAGTTCCATTATTGTGGATAAAATATTAGCTATATACCAATCTAATACATAACTATGAAACAAACCCAACTCAACTCCATATGTTTGAGGAAGTCAATCCGTATCTTCTACATCATTGTGGAAATATTTATAGTTCCAAAATTAATAGTACTGAATATTTCACAACTTTTTAAAGAAAATCCACTTTTCCACCCCAACAATATTCTAAAAAGATTAATTGTTGAAAGCAACAACTGCATTAGTCTCTGGGAACTGATCATCAGCAATTTTTCTCTTTCACCTTTTGAGACTTTTCACTACTCATTAAGCACAGGAGAGGAGGTGAAATTCAAAACCCTTAATGTTATTTCAGTGTTGGTTAGCAAGCTTTGCCGGTTAAAGCTGCAGGACCGACACTAAAATTAATAGCCAGATTAAAGGTTTTGGATGAACTGAAATTCACTTTCAAATATTTTCTGTTACACTGTGTAGCTAACGTCTCAAATAAAAAGAGAGTTTTGAATGGAGTTTCTAACAAATGGCAGAAAACCCAACCCCATCTAAGGAAGAAGGTGATTGTTCTTGCATAGAGGTAAAAAGCCAGAAGACACAACTGGCTGACACAATGGCGCTTAGTGCTTACTTGTTAAGTTAGTCCACTTGAGTCTCTGACTTCTGTGCGTTTGACTTCTGGGTTTTAGACTCTGCATGGAATCAGAGCTGCAGAGTGTTCTTAATCAGCATGTGGATGTTCCACACCACTCTTTTCTTACCGTCTCTCTTCTCCACATTTATCTATCTATCTATCTATCTATCTATCTATCTATCTATCTATCTATCTATCTATCTAATTATCTGTATGTCTGTCTATCCTCTCTACCTACTAACCATATCTATCATCTATCTATCTATCTATCTATCTATCTATCTATCTATCTATCTATCTATCATTTATCAATCTATCTTCATCCCACCATCAGCAGTAACATTGTAATTTATCTCTTATTAATATGGAAATCTAGAAGTCTCATTTAAATGAAAGTTGTATATGATTTATTTCCAACACCAAAGTAGAAGATATTTTTATGGTAAACTTAGTTCCCCCTTCTCTTCCCTCTTTTTTTCCCCCTTTTCTTCCCTTAAACAGTGAGTAAGCAGGGCCCTGTGAGGTCTAGGCAATCTCTCTACCACTGAGTTGCATTGTATGGTAGCATGCATAGCTGCTCTTCATTCTGATAGTTGTATTATATTCTACTTTTTTTCACTATAACTTTTTTAGTTATTTTATTGTATTTTTTAATTTTATAATTTAATTTGATTTTACATATCAGCCATGGATTCCCCTGTCCTCCCTCCCCCCCACCCCACCCCAGCCTACCCCCCATTCCCATCTCCTCCAGGACAAGGACTCCCCTGGGGATTCAGCACAACCTGGTATAACTTTTAACTACTGCTTGATCAATGGTCATTCTGAGTTATTAGCATTTTTCTGTTATTTCAAATACTGATGCATCACTTAAGTTCTTTTCTTGGCTTGTATCCTGCAGCATTATAAAACGATGACCTCAGTTGTCTTTGATCATAATAATTTCAAGTGTCTTCTTCATACACAGCTTGTGGAAATGTGGGCCTTCCCAAGGCTATGTTCATTTTCTCACATTTAATGACCACAACCATTTTCTTCCTTCCTTCCTTCCTTCTTTCTTTCCTTCCTTCCTTCCTTCCTTCCTTTCCCTCTGTATTTCCTTCTTTTCTTCCTTTCTTCTCATTTTTTTTTTGTTTTGTTTTCTGAGACAGTGTTCATGGTGGTCTGAATGAAAATGTCCCCTAAGACTCATAGGGAGTGACATTATTGGAGGTGTGGCCTTGTTGGAGGAAGTGTGTCACTGGAGGGTCACTGGGCTTTGAGGTTTCAGATGCTCAGGCCAGGCCCATTGTCACTCTCTCTTCCTACTGCCTGTGGATCCAGATGTAGAACAAACTCTCAGCTACCTCTCCAGCACTGTGTCTTCCTGCATGCCACCAAGCTTCCCACCATGACGATAATGGACTAAACCTCGGAACTGTGGGCCAGCCCCAATGAAATGTTTTCCTTTATAAGAGTTGACATGGTCATGATGTCTCTTCACAGCAATAAAATCTTAACTAAGACAGGGCTTCTCTCTGTGTAGTCCTGGTTGTCTTGGAACTTGCTCAATAGGACCAAGCTGGCCTCAAACTCAGAGATTCTTCTGCCTCTGCCTTCTGAGTGCTTTGATTAAAGGTGTGTGCCACCATGACCAGGCAGCATATTCAATTTTATTGAGCATTTCTGTGCATATAGTTCTACAGTTAGTCCCTACTCTAGATTTAGTTCCTAAGCATAAGGAATGTTCACTTGTTTATGACCACTTTCATATGAATATGTCTTCTAAGCACCATGCTAAAAAAAAAAGTCTTTATTTTCTCTTCATAGTAGCTCTTGAGTCAACAGTGACTATTAATGGTGAAAAAGCCCTGGCTACAAACATGAAAGAAGAAATGGGCCAGACTTTTCAGATGCTGGAACCAGTTCAGGCCCAAGACAATCAAAGTGTGGTTTGATATGATATGTGTATATCATATATATATATATATATATGTCATATATATATATGATAAATAAATAAATATATAATATATGACAGAGCAAAACCTAATTAAAAACAGATATCATCAACTAGAGAAACAAATAAGGTTTTGAGATATCAACAATTATCAGATTTGTCAAGGCCTTGTGTGCTTTGGAAAGTTACAATGGACAAAATCTACCCATCCAAAGGGACTTGGTCCTCATCATTCCCTCTTTCTTTTCCTTGTCTTCCTTTTCTTTAAGCTGTACATGCTAGGCAAGATCCATGTCCTTGAGTTATAGCCACAGCTCCAAAGGAGCTCAGTGGGATCATTTTTTGGTCATAGCATAAGTCACTTTAGAGGATGTGGACAGGTTGTTTGTCCCAAAGATGGATTAGTTATTTAATAACTCAGGCAAATCTTGAATACTCTGAAAAAAGTAATCTTTCTTGAGTATTTTAATACTATTGTAAAAACACTGGACAGTTAAAATTGAGATAATTTTCTTTAAGTGGGTGAATGTTCAACTTTGCCATGAGCCTTCTTAAATGTCCCAGCTGTCCCCAGATTTAGCTAGAGCAATTGAGTAGGTAACAGAACAGGGAAGCAGAGCTCAGAGGTTTTCTTCTGTATACTCATCATTCAGTACTTAGTGGCTAAATATTTTGAATATATTCTATCCAGAACTTAGAAAACTATTTTAGAAATGAAAATGAGGCCAAGGGTGATGAAGACATGATTTTAAGTTCTAAGTGTAAATATACTTTAATCTATGGTGCTGTGGTGGAAAGTTTAAATTTACTAGGATTTATGTGAATCATTTGGAACATTTAAATATGTCTAATGTTTGTTAGTTATAGACAAATTGGTTGATACCTCAAGCCTCCTCAGATTTAAAGGGAAAGGTGTACACTACAGAAAGGGGGTTGAAGGCTGGACACAGCCTTATTTTCAAACCTCATAACCATGCTCCTGGGTAGGAGTGTTGTGTATCTTTACAGATGTAAAACCAGATGGTCTTGTGGTGCTATCACCTGTCTATGTCCATTTAGTTCAGGCAGGGAGAAGCTGGTGGGATCCAAGTCTTTCTGATGGACACGTCTCCATTGCTTCACACTGCCTTCTAATTACTCCTTGTGGATGATGTGGTTCTTAAACTGGGAAATTTCCACATAGATTTTTTTTTTGGTTAAATGAACTGGTGTTTTCTCAGAGATATTTTTTTCAGATCTCTTTTTTAAATAATAATTTAAACTGCTTTAAGAACATGGTCTGGTATCTTTGTAATATATATATATATAGAGAGAGACACTTATCTGCATACGTATGAATGCTAGCTAATTAGTTATGTTTATATGTTCTTGAGTCTCAAAACTGATATACTCCCATGCCCAAGGGTCTAGGCCAAGGACAGAGAAAGCTTACTTCATTCTTTAGGAGCAACTCCATTGCAGAAACCAGAACCCCAGGACTGATTAGTGAGATCTCCTCCTGTATTTTATCTTCCACATAGGGTAACCCATCACCACCTCTGTGACTTAACACCCTAAAAATCTTTGGAATTCATTCCACTGCTTCTGTCTTCCCGGCCAACATAAGTGTGGCAGCTATGACTCTGCTTCATACTAGTTCTTCAGGGGCTGTTCAAAGTGGTCCCTTGACAGCTTTCATTTTAATCCACTTTCTCCATTCTCGTGATGTAGCCAGACTGATCTTTGAACACGAATCTACACAAGTCAGAGTCGTTTTTCATTGCATTTGGGCTGAAGCTTGCCTTAGTTGCCTTGAGCTACCCTAACAAAATACCCTACAGCGGGTTACAGTAGGTAACTTGTAAGCAGACAAAATTTATTGCTCACGGTTTTGAAGTACTGTATACTGTCTCATTAGAGTCAAGGACAAAGGCTGTATTATCTCTGCTAGTATATATTATGGTTCTGAGAATCTTAAGCAAGGCAATTAAGCAAGAGAAAAATTAATGAATAGAACAACATCAGTGGAGGAAATTATAATCACTTTAGATGGTAAAACTGCATAACTTCATAATTAGAAGAGTCACAAGAGCAATTGGAAAGCCATAGAACAAATAAGAGAATAAATAGATATGATAAATTGATGCTAAAAGTAACACTTTTCTTCTCTCTCTCTCACCCCCTCCCCAGTCTTTCAAGACAGGGTTTCTCTTTGTTACAGTCCTGGCTGTCCTGGAACTTGCTTTGTAGACCAGGCTGGCCTTGAATTTACAGAGATCTGCCTGCTTCCCAAGTGCTGGGATTAAAGGTGTGTAACACCAACACTCAGCTACAAGTAAGTTTTTTTTTTTTTTTTTTTTTTTAAATTCAGGTAATAATATTCCAGAAAATTAAAGACAAAGGGGGAAATGTTCCATGACAGTCATAAGAAATCAAAATATCCCAGCACCTTAGGGCCTCAAGAAGCAAGGTTCAAATCCTCAGAAGAGAAACAGGTCTGGAGTAGCTGCTCTTGCCTAACACTGTCTTGGTGTCATTTAACTTCTATTACACTGTCCTGAGGGAGGAGCCCTTGCTGTTTGTTTTATCTGGCACAGGCTGCATCTGTAAGATGCGTGGGGATGACTTCAAGAACATTTACTTAGTCACTATAATTTCTCTTGTGCAGTATTGACTTCACAGAGAAACATTTAAAAGACTGAGGAGCAGTGAGGGGACAGTTTCTTACCTTAAAGACATAGTCACCCTTGACTCTGAACTCACAATACTTGGAAGATGTTACTTCTTATTTGGCTAATAAATTTAATGCAATCCCCATAAAAAATGTATGCAAATTTTTAATAAGCTTGGTTGCTTGGTTCTTATATTTCCATTAACATTCGAAAGTATAAGTAATAACGTTGTGAGGGAGAACTGTGCCATTTACTAGCATTTATGAATGTAGATTAATTTAAATAATTGTGTCTCGACACCTAAGTGAATAGACACATTTTTCAATTTCTCTAATGAGCCCATAAATCCAAATACAGGTGCAAACTTATGGAGTAAGTGAAATTTTAGATTAATGAAAAAATGTATTTGTTAATTAAAAAAAAAAAGTCAATTAAGCCAGACATGGCAATACATGCTGTAATCAATCCCAACTCTGGGGAGATTTGAGGCAGGAGGACTGCCATGAGTTTGAAGCCATCTTAGGCTACATAATGAATTCCAAATCAGCCTGGGCTATAGAGTGAGACCCTGTCTCAAAAAACAAAGCAGCATAGCACAAATCGCAAAACAAAGAGAATGTCATAGATAACTCGGTGTCGTCACATGTTCTTCTGCGACATAATTGAGAAAATCATTTTCATCTTTGCTCATATTTTTCCCAGTTCTTTTTGTTGTTGTAACTTTCTTAAATAAAGCAATTGCATAGATCCTTAATTCTTCCTAACCCATAAATTCCTCCAAATAATGCTTAAGTCTTGCTCTGTAGATCAGGATAGCTTGAGGATCACTAATTAGCCCAGGCTGGCTGCCTTTGAACTCTTGGCAATCATGCCTGAGCCTCCCAGAGTGCTGGAATGCCAGAAAATGAGCACCACACCCAGCTTTTGGATTCGTACCATTGAGGTCAAATTTTATCATATATGCATGTTGACTTTTTTTCCCCTATCATTGTTTAGGTATCTGTAGGAAAGATCAATGTTGTGTCTACTTTGACTAAAATAATGACCTGGACTGAACAAAAATGAATCAATCATCTTCATTTTCATGCTGCCTAAAGCAGATATTCTTGCAGCCAGTTTAGAAACAGATCCCTCAACTCAAAAGCAGTAATTGTAGCAGAGGACCTGAGTGAGCAGTGTCCTCAGAAGGAAGCCCCGAGGGGTCTGTGCAGTGCTCTTGCTGAGGTTAGCATGATTGGAGCAGTCCCTACACCTTATTATCATGCTTCACACAACAAAAGGGATAATGTAGCACTCACTCTTCAGCTAAATTGACTCTATTTTCAACAGCCTAGGATGCAAACACCTCCACGTCACAATGTCAAATTTAGTCACCCTGGAAGAGGGGGAGGACCAGCCCTGTGATAAATGACCAGTCAGTCAGTTCATTGTTTTCTTTCCAAGAGAAATCACAGCCAGATTCCACTTTATCTCACCCTGACTTTTAGCAAGATAGATAGCCGTGCAAAATTTTCAGGTTCAAATAGTTTCCATCAAAAGGGATTTAAAAAAAAAAAAAAACAAAACAACAAAAACTTTCACATTCTGAGCACATGGAACCTTTTTAACTGAAGGGATTTGATTTCTTTTACTGTATAAAGAGGAACTTGATTCAGATCACTTTCCTAATCTTAGATCTTTAGCCAGAATGAAAGCAAAGGAATAAAGCTTAATGTTTGAAGCACAGCGAACGTGTCACATGAATGTTTTGTTCCCAGCCTTTTAGACCCACTACATGCTTGCGTTTTCCTTGAAGCTGAGGCAAAAATTGTACCGAAACTAATAAAGCGCTGGTGAAATTAACTGTTTGCATTTGATTGCATTGCAACTTAGAAATTTATTTACCTATGTCGTGGGTGAATAGAGCAAATGTATTTAAAACGGATTTTAACACAGCACTTAAGATGACATCAAAGTAATCAGAAGACAAATTAAGTTCATAAATACAGAAAAAATATTGACAGTTACTTGAACTTTTCAGATTTGGTTTGTGAGCAGTTAAACTCAAGGGCTGCAATCAATTGGGGAGTCAATGATACTGGGGTTAACTCCAATTAAGAACCAAGATATGTAAAAGACAGCTTGAGGCTGCCAACCCAAAGGATTTTTACCCAGGTGGGTCCTTCAGGGTACCAGGTCACCAGTAGGACACCAAAGCCGGTTATTATCAGATTTGATGACCTCACTGGAACTTGGCTAGAATGGGTCTAGGGAGAAAGAACTGATTCTCACATCCACACCCAAGCCCCTCTGGCAGCAGCCAATCCCCTCAAACAGGGAAAGGACCCCTGGTCCTCAGGGCTGCCAGGACGAATGCCAGCAGGGTGTGTGGCTTCTGGGCATGCCCCTTGGGGACCAGGGTGTGTGGGTGGAACCTGCCTTCTGCTCTGGGTCACCGGGACCGAATTCAATTTGTCAAGGTCTCCCATCTCATCTAATCAATAACCGTCTCTCCATACCTTTATGGTGACTCATTCAAGTAAACAACATTCACTTTTGCTGTACGCCTGGTTTTAAAGGCTCTGCCTTTGGTTCCTCCAGGGAGGGCCGGCCACAACCTCTGAGGAAATGTCAACTGTCTTTATGGGCCCTTCTGTTCACCCTCCTGGGTTCCCGGGATCACTGGGAAGAGTGGCAGACCTCCCAAATACTCTGGCATTCTCAGCCATCTGAAATGCCATCTGTGGTCCCCAGGGTAAAGAGCAGGTAAATCTCACAATGCCTCTCATCTCATTTGCTGGGGGGGGGGAGGAGGAGGGAGCTGTCTGCCGGGATCTCTCCTCTGGGATCTTGACCATCCCCATTCCCGCTGCACTAAGCTTATGAAGTGTCTTCCTCATCCCAAAGCCCTTTGGCCAAGCAATCCGGATCTTCCAATTTCCTCTGAAAAATTTAAAGCTTTGATCCCAAACTAGCAGCTCGATTTCCCCACTCTGCCCCTCTGGGATCCCCTTGGTTCCTTGCTCAAAATACCTGCTGGCGCCAGAGGAAATTCACTTGTAACAGATACCCAGGGAGTGTAAAAGCAACACCCTGTTTCCAGGGTCATGTTCCTCCGGGTCTTCTGACCCATCAACGTGTCGCTTAGCGAGCAGCAACACCCGGAATTACTGTGGATCCTGAGTGCTCCATGGACAATCGGGGGAGGGAGGGCTTTTAATAGAGTTGATGATTGCTATCTTGCACGTGGCTTCTGGTACCCTCTCCTTTTGCTCCTTCCCTCCCCCCGCAGCTATGGGCAAATAGAGACTATGAAGTAAACCTGTGGCCTGAGCTGATCCGCAGGTCACTTTTGAGAGAGTCTGGAAAGATTTTAAGTAAACTTCAAAGCATCTAAAATAAGGGATTTATTACATTTGTTTCTAGAACAGCTTCTAGAAATGAGGGAGGGGCAACTAAACAAATTGCCCCTTTACCCGCCTTAAATTACCAGAAAGACTTAGCAGGTAGGTGGCTCCGTCTTGCAATTTGTCTACTTTGCATGTTTTTGCTTGTTTGTTTTTCTTTTTTGTTTTTGTGTTTCACTTGTAAAGTGAGCTGGCCAAGAATAAAATCTGTGTTATTTGAATACAAATGGCCAAGACTTTGAGAGAAATTGGCTTCAGGGAGAAGTGGCAAGTGTGAGAAGACTTCCTTTCTCTCTCTAAATATTTGCATCCAGTGGGTTTTATCTCAAGAAATAACAATATTATTTTATTTCTTTTGAAAGAAGCAAAACATACCTGCCCACTAATAAGATCCTTTTGACAGGCTGGAGAGATGGCCATGTGGTTAAGAGGCTGGCTGTTCTTGTAAAGGACCCAGGTTCAATTCCCACCATCCACATGGCAGCTCACAACTACCTGCAACTCCGGTTCCAAGGAATCTGAGATCCTAACACAGACATATTTGCAGGCAAAACACCAATGCACATAAAAATAAATAAAAGACCCTTTTGACAATTATGGGGTTTTCCTACTGAACACCTTTTTCTTTGTGATATGTTCTTGCTATTGTAGCACAGGAGTTGGGTCCTGGGACTCCAGGCAGGCATCACCACATCCAACTTCTCATTCAGTTTTCTTGTCTGGTAACTTGTCCCTTTGAATTCTATACCCCGCAGACACTAGACATGACTGTGACTGTTGTGCAAAACCTTCAGGCTTAAAATAATGCTAAAAAGCAAGCATATATTTTGTTAGCGTCTGTAGACACCTGAATTTCAGTGAGGTAGTTTTGGGTAATTTATTTAAAAATTCTCCTGGCAACTGGATTTCTAAAAGGAAATTGGAGCCCTGGGACTGTGTTTGCTTGGCCTTAAGGCCCCATGTACTGTTGAGTAGAGTTCTTAAGTTCCCAGTTGTGGTGGAACCCATCTTGGTGCATGGCTAGGACTGTGTAAATGCCTCTACTTCAACCTTATCTCTGATGCACCCATCTCCACTCAGCTTGGCTCAGCTCTTCAGTCCACATCCAGGATTCTCTGTTGTTTACTTTCTTCTGCAGCACCAACGCTTCATGGCTGTGAACTTCGGAGTCTCTTCTGAGCAGGGGTTTCCCATATTTAAATGTATAGATCCTGCCTGCTGTGTTTGAGATGGATTCTCAATAGCAGTTCAAGATAAGGCATGGGTATACACAGGGCGTTAATAAGATTGTCCTTCCAGGAAAAGATATGCCTTGTTTCAGAGATTGGAGCACTTGATGGAACTAAGAGCTAGAGTGACAGATAGCTTAGGTGAGTTGAAGTGCCGTCCCATTTGTTTATTTGCTGAGTGGAAATGGCAGAGGATGTCATTACATATGCATGGTGACTAGAAGGCAGTGTCTTCTTGGTCCTAGGAAAGCTATAACTATTTAAGAGTACCAGGGACAGCATGAAAAATACTTTACAAGCTCTAGCTAAGATGTCAATGTTGTAATTGCTGTTTCTTGAACCTTTTAGGGAATACCAGGGAGGGTCTGGGAGGGAGTTCCTCTGGGTTACCAAATTAGATTGCTAAGCTGTCCATTATAGAATTTATTTGACAGTTAAACTGTGTAAGGTCAGCTAAACCAATTGAAAAATTTCTTGCCCCAGAATATTTTGATGGGTGGCAGAGCACAATAGTGCTGTTTCAGACAATATGAATGATAGTGTTATTTCAGATAGTATTAATGTATCCTGAAAATAAATCAGTTTTTGATAATGCCCAAGGTGAATGGTTAGTTTCAGGTTAACGCTGACATGCAGAAAAGTCAAGTTTCATTTGGGCTTAGCTGAGACAAATTATTGTAGCCCCAGAGAGGAAAAAGAGCAGCAGCAAGTGATGCAGATAGGGATAAAAGACTAAGGTCTAAACAATAATAATGACAATCATGGTAATTAGGTTACTTTTGAGTAACTTCATTTAACATAATAAAAAAATTCTACTTTGTGTCTCAGATGCTTAATGGAATAAATTTTAAAGCCTGTATTATTCCATAAATCTGAATTGCTATTAAATTTCTAATAATTTGAGTTGTGTAGAAAATGGTACTTCCAAATAAATCTCATCTCAGATAGTCATTCAGACCTCCTCTTTGCTTAAAACAACATAAAACAAACATCAACAAAAAAACTAGCTTTATTGCACAACTCAGGCAAGATGTGAACTTCAAGAATTTTATTTAAATAGGATGTTTGTTGAACTGAACAGTAGTAACCATAACTTAATTTTAAATATTTTTATTCCTCTTTCTCCCAGAAAGCTGTATTTCACCAGCAGTTTCTCTCTCTCCTCCCTCGACAACACAAGTCTGGGCAAGCACTTATCTGCCTTTGTTGTCTCTGATAAAAATGTGATTATCCAATAAGTGGTCTTCTGAGACTGACACCTTCACTGATGTTTATGGGGTTCAGATATGGGGTTTGTGGTTCATGGCATAACCAGTACTTGGTTCTTTCTTTGCAGTTGAATAGCATTGTACCTCATGGATAGCCAACGTTTTATTTATCCACCCTTCAGCTGACAAACATTCTTCCCATTTTATATATATATATATCATGAATAATGTTGCAACATTTGGGTGCAAGGTCCGTATTAGGTTCTGCTCTGATTGTGTGTAGATAGTACCAAGCCCTGCTTATTCCACACTTCCTTGTGAAATAAAGAGAATTCGTTTTCTGCTGCAAAGGAAATAATCTATTGGCTGTGTTTCCTATCTTGTGGATTGTTTTCCCTGGCATATGCACACACTTTATTTCTAAGAGATCCTGTAGAAATGCCTGAAAAATAGAAAACGTGCTTTGTTGAAGGAAGGTGAATTACTAAAGCGAACCAAAGTAAGCCACATTCAAACATTGCAAAGTATTTGCTTATGGACTTTTAGATTAAGATGTTTATTTATTTATTTATTGCTTTTCAGTGCTGAGGATCAAGCCCAGGGCTCTGTGCATTATTATGGGTGCTACATAAGCACTCACCACTGAGCTTATCCTCAAGTCCTTTGCTATGGACAATTGGGATAGCTATCCAAATTCTTGGATGCTTGCTCTTGTGATTCTTTTTTTTTTTTTTTTTTTTTTTTTTTAAGACAGGGTTTCTCTGTGTAGTCCTGGCTATCCTGGAATTTGCTCTATCAGCCAGGCTGACCTCAAACTGCTATTGTGATTCTTACATTTATTTTTCGCTGTAGACACTTGGTAGTGGAGATTTTCTTTACTGCCTCGGATTTTCTCCATTATTGATTATCTGACTTCCGTGGCTTCAAGGAACAGGTAGAACATTTAGGATATTGTAGCTTATAACCGCCCGGCAAGTGCATGGATTTTTGAATGTTTATTGTTTCCAGAGTGACTCCCTGGAATCTCCAGGCATGGCACTGTATTAGATGGGAAGGCACTAGCACTTGTGAATGTTCTCTGTAAAAAGGGACGATATGTGAATATGTGGATACTGGCATTTATTGTTTGTCTTCAACATGGAGTTCACACCCTGGAAGTTTCTTCTATTTTCCTGATAGAATTAAGAATTTGTATTGTTTTTGTTAAAAGACACAAAATTCTGCTCAAGGGTATGTATTGAAAAGATATATTGAGAGGTCAAACTTTATTTACATTAAAACACAAAAGCCACTGGGCGGTGGTGGCACATGCCTTTTATCCCAGTACTCGGGAGACAGAGATCCTCCTGGCAGAGGAGAGCCAGGAGGATCTTTGTGAGTTCGAGGCCGGCCTGGTCTACAGAGCGAGTTCCAGGACAGGCTCCAAAGCTACACTGAGAAACCTTGTCTCTAAAACACCAAAAAGATAAAAACAAAAACAAAATAAAAACTCACAAAGCGCAAACATAAAATACAAATATCTTTTTGATTTAGGATTTTGTAAGGCTTCTATTTTTTATATAGATCCACCTTTCAAAACACCCAAGACCTTTCAGGAATTGAAACTGCTGGAACACAGTCTGTAGCAACAGCCATTTGATGCTTTTGAAACAACTAAATGTTCATGAGTTAAAGTTTACATTACATGGTTTGAATCACTGAGCTGTTGGTTATTGATAACAGTTAATAAATATTCAGAAAATAAAACCCACCTTGAGTAACATCAACAGCAATTTTGCAAACATTTCAATCTGTGTAATGTTTCACAGGAAATAGGTTTCTTCCAGTTCCCAAGCAGGAATTTTAGAGAGACAGATTCTGACTATTTTGTCTGGACTGTAGTATCAGTTCAAATCCCAGCCCCTCCAAAGGCATTATAGACACTTTCAGAATCTTAGAAGTCCAAATCCGGGATTAGGTTTCACTTCAAAGAAAACACAGGCGTTCCCAAGCTACTCGAGGGGTAATATTAATGCTGTGAGACTCGACAAGACTTAGGGCTTTTCAGTTTCCTCTCTCATGTGTCATCCGTCTATCCCCAAACCTATTCACAAGCTCTCTCTCCTGAAGTCTCTTTCAAAATTGAGTGAGGTCGGGCTGGAGAGATGGCTCAGCCATTAAAGGCTAGGCTCACAACCAAAAATTGAGTGAGGTCAGTGATGTGAGGATGGAATTTCAAACATGGCAGCGTAGTTCCTAGTGTTTGGAGTTCAAATGAAGGTGTTGCAATAAGTTGACATCTCACTGTCAAAGTTCTCAACTCTCTATGTAGCATGTGAAAAGAGACGTAAACACATCCCTGAACTTTAGAAAGCTGGGCTCCAAGCATACTCCTACCACATTAGAGAGTGGTCTACATAATAGAATGAAGCATCCTAACTATTTGCCAGTGTGCTCGGATATCCTCAGTATAGGGTTGTTTACTGCAAAATTATTGTCTAGTAATTTCCTTTGCAAGGAAAGAAGTGATAATCTGACTACCTTTTATGGAGATAAACTATTCCCTTCTAGAAGCTGTGCATGTTTATCTCCTTAATTACTCCAAGATGTATAACTACATGCTATTTACATATTATAGTGCAAGTTTTGTCCTAACAAACTGTCTTCAGAATAAAACACAATGATTAATTTTACTGTGGGAGTGTTGATGTCAGACACACAAAACCGGGCTCTAAGAGCATGGTAGAGACTGACTACCTGCTCCAGCTAAGCTTAGAAAGTGTAGATGATAAATAAGAGTGAGGATCACCGTTGGAAGGAACGCAGGTCCCTGCCTTTATAGGAAGGAGAGAAAATTGATCATGTTCTTTGGACTCTAGTTAAGTAACTGGCATTTTATTTCATTCTAAGGATGTATCAAGTTCCTTTATCTCCATGCGCTACAGTGCTAGCCTTCATTGCTATGAGCTGTACAGTCACATAGCTTGTATGTCTTTACAGTATATGTAGTTAAGGTTTATGTTCTAGGGGATAAGGAAGGAGTAACTGGAAAATAAACATGTATCTTATTGGGAGTTTAAAGTTGTTTTTTGTTTTTTCTTTTTTAGAGACAGGGTTTCTTTGTGTAGATTTGGCTGTCCTTGAACTCTCTCTGTAGACCATGCTGGCCTCTGACTCACAGAGGTCTGCTTGCCTCTGCCTCCTGAGTGTTGGGATTAAAGTCATGAGCCACCATGACCCATCTTAAAACTGTTTTTATGTAAGTCTTTCTGAGATTCATGAGGGGTTGAAACTGGATGTGGAATAAATACAGAGAAGGCAAAAGCAAGCATGCTCAACACCAGCCTTCCTACTCTGAGAACCCGAGCTCTGAGTAGTCTGTAACTGTGAGTTAGGATATCAGAGATGGGGGCAGCGGGGGGTGGGGGGTGGGGGTGGGGGGGGGGGGTGGGGGGGCATTGCTTAACACTGTCAGTGCCAAGGGAAAAACTCAGTGATTTATTGATCAATTACTATGTGCCCAGAAGCATAATCTCTCTCTCTCTCTCTCTCTCTCTCTCTCTCTCTGTGTGTGTGTGTGTGTGTAAGAGCACTTGTTTATGAGGAGAGGATATAAAAGAATTTGAGAGCCAGGCATGGTGTCTCATACCAGTAACCCCAGCACTGGATGAGAATTGCTCAAGGTGGAAGCCAGTCCTGGGGCTACATAGTGGGACCACGTTGCAGCAAACAAGCAAAGAAGAAAAGAGTAAGAGAAACCAATGGAATTTGAGCTTGCTACTCTCTGGTGATTGACAAAACGGTGTGTATAAGTGCAAGTGCACCTAATCGTTTCTTGTTTAGAACTGCTAGCTGGAAATACGAAGGGAAATTTATCAAATATTTGTTCTGCAGCAGTAGCACGAAGAAATTCATTTTCACAGATATTCCTTTAGCAGAAATTACTATTGAATACCAACTGAAAACCAGTGATCTATTTATTTATTTTTCTCCTTCAAGAAATGGAGACACCCTTCTTTTATGTTTGTTTGTTTTACTACTCTTGGCTTTTTAGTAAGAAATGGAAAATTGATGGAGAAATTTAAGAAGGAGTAATTCTAACTTTTTTTTTTTTTTTTTTAAATTAGGCGTACTTGCTGGAGAGATGGCTCAGTGGTTAAGAGGACATACTGCTCTTGCAGAGGACCCAAGTTGTGTTCCCAGTACCCAAATGGCGTGGTCACACAGCTATAGGTAACGACATCATCATAGAGTCATACTCCCTCTTCTGGCCTCCAAGGGTACTGCAGTCTTGTGCGTAAAACCACATTATCCACATAATTTAAAGTAAAAATATTTTAAAAATCTCGCTCCCTCCAGATCAGGCATGTTTAGCTGGGCATAGTGCTACACACCTGTAACTCCAGTGCTTGGGTGATAGAGGTGGGAGAATCAGAAGCTGGCATCAAAGTCACCATTGGAGGATACATAAGCCTCCCTCCCCTCCTGTCCATTTATTCCATTTGGGAAAAGACAGAAAATGTAGAAACCATGTAAAATAATGATTTAATTCTTGTGTTGGAGAGATGGCTTGCTAGGTAAAGTACCTGTCATGCAAGTGTGAGGATCTGGGTTCAAATCCCCAGACGCCATGCAAAATCAGACATTGTAATACATCTGTAAGCCCTGTGCTCCTACAGTGAGATGGGAGATGGAGATAGATGAACCCCTAGAAGCTGGAAGGCCAGTTGTTCTCTCATATGCAGAAATGAACAACAGATAAAGAGATCCTGTCTCAACCATAATGGAAGGTTGGTACCAATACCGAAGGCTGTCTCTGACATCCTTATGTATGTGTGCTGATGCCCACACTCACACACATGGACTCGCATACATAGACTAGAATAATGGTTACTTATTAATACATTTTCCAAGATTAAGTATCTATGTATAAATACACATACATACATACATACATACATACATACATACATACATACATACATTCTTTCCTTTTCCCGGTAAACATGTATGTAACACTTGTCTGTTACAAACAGGAGGAGATATTACAGATATCAATGGTAATACAGGCATGTAAACCAGTGCTTTCTAAGCCCCTTGCTACTCTGCAAGGTAAACTGGATTTACCTCATAAGACACGTAACAAACGAACTTTGACTTCCTTTTACTTTCCATTTTGAAACTGAGAATTTATTCAGACATTGGTAAGGGTTTACACACAGTTGTATTCTAGGGGAAATGACTTTAAATAATAATTATCTGCTCCTCTTGGCTATAGAAATTTCAAAATATGCTCTAAAATAAGAAATAATGAATTATTGTTGTTCATAATTCTTTCTTTTCAGGAAAGAACTGAAAAGCTGAAGAATTATTTGTACCCAACCTTGCAGGGCAAACTCAGCCTATAACATCAAAGCTTACCGTGAGAAAAGTATGTGTTGTGGCTTTTAGTTTTTAGTCAATAACACTGTGTATGTTTTATAATTTGTTTAAGTCAGAGTTTAAAAATGTATAATTGAATACTAACTGAATAATTCAGAATAGAAGATTTTAATATTTTTTTGATTGATACTTACAGAAACTTCTAAAAATTACCGAAATGCCTTTATTTATTTATTTATTTTTTTTCCTGGCCCCGACTCATAGGATAGACTAAGGGAAGATGGATCAGCCTCTTCCCTGAATGGAGATACTGAGAAGGGAATGAGTGTGAGGAATTTCTCTTCTCAACAGGCATCAAAGCATGCTAATAGATGTTGCCTTGGGCCTGTGGGCTATTTCGGAAATTTGAATGCAGGAAGAGAGCGCATGTGGATTCCTGTTTCTTTACATTTAGAAAGAAAAGAACATTGGTAAACGTAGTTTCATAAGATGTTCATTTCTAAGCCTGAGATACAGTGCATAGCAAAAATATTTATCCCAGTTTTCAAAGGATCAAACTTAAGATACTGTCCTTAGAAAATGAATGAGAGCAACTTGGCTTCAGGGGACTTAGACCATGACTTTGAAGAGCCTTGAATCTCCCAAATCCCAGGAAGACTGTTTATAGCTCCATGCTGCTTGGTACAAACAACGTTGGTGAGAGGTTTTAAAATTTTCTCATTAAATTTTTATAAGAATGTTTGGGTTGGGAAAAGGAAGTGTCCGAACTGTGGATGATGCCATAGCGTTGATTTATCTCAGGAATGGAGAACAGGATGCCTTCTTGAAAAGTTTCTCAGCGACTTGTATACACGAAACCAATGACAACATGGGAAGTCACATCAACATTCAACAGGCCTCATAAATGTTTAAATGTGGGTATGAGACATTGACCTAGCATCTTTAGTAGTTTTCTTTTTCTTTTTTCCCAGGCGGTGTGTGTGTGTGTGTGTGTGTGTGTGTGTGTGTGTGTGTGTGTGTGTGTGTTAGATTAATGGAACTCACTAGTCCGCATAAGTTTGAACAGATCATGCTCATTAATAAATGTTTTTCTGAAAAGTTTTACTTTGGAAATGATCAGAATGTATTTAAGGCAGATCCGTCACAGACTTGTTTGGACACAAAGTTTGTGTTCCTCTTTGGAGCTGCCGATGGTGAGAGAAGGATTTACTCAAAGACAAGCATTTTTGTGTCTGGTTGTACAGAGAGTATTTTCTCCTGCGTGCTTGGTGCTCAGCCCACTCCGGGCTAGGTGCTGGGTGACAGTCAACTTTGATCAAGAGAAAGCCAAGAGGGACTAGAGATGTAACTCAGAGGAACAGAGCTTGCCCAATATTCTAGAAGTTCTGAGCTCTGCCCCAGCTAGAGAACGAGAGGAGACACAGTTGCCGCCTTTCTTACTGTCGTTTTCTTTCTTCCCAGCTGTAAGTAGTCTGCGGGCCATGGATTTAAATGTGAGTTGCTAATCTAACATTAAAAGTTAATTTTAAAGTTATCTTTTATTAGTAAGAGATTCAGTAGAAGAGATCATAAAAACTTGGTATATTGTTAACATATGCTTATATTATTAATATATTATTATTATTATTATTATTATTATTATTATTATTATTAGAGACAGGGTCTTACTGTGTAGCCCAGGCTGGCCTTTAGCTCACATAGATCCACTATCTCCGTCTCCTAAGTGCTAGGATAAAAAATGGTTGCCACCACACCCAGCCTTATTTTTATTATTACTAACATATACTTGTTATTACAACTGTGTTTACATATTAGAAACATAGACATATATTTAATATAACTTAATATAGTCTAACTTATGGGAACTGTATTATCTTTTCCTCCTTTTCTGATTTTGATACAGGCATTCTTCTATCCCTCCCCCCCAAATATTGCTTCTAGAGTCAATACTCAGATTGTTAACACTTTATATCTTCAGTACTTTGTCCTTACATACTAATGACATCCTCTTTGATGTAATAAATGTGTCTTGTTAAGTTTCTGTTGTAGATTTTTAGTATTTTATTATTGCAGGGTAATAATTCAAGATTCATTAACATTTTGAGACTCCCAGCATGGAATGATGATGATAATGATTACTACCAGGTAATTTGGGGAAGGCTGTTTTTATGGGGAAATATCACATTTTTTGACACACAGCACTATATTCTGGACAACCTGGAAAGATTTGTGATACTGCTCAGTGAGGAGAGCTGAAATTGATCTTCTCATAATTATATTGTCATTTAGGGATTTGGTATTTATTGAGAGAATATGTGTTTAAAAAGACTACCAAAAAGCACATGTGTATGATGATATTTTTTGAAAAACAACATATATTGAATTAATCTCCAGACATTTGAGAAGAGACACATTGCACTGTAAAGAGATTTGTCTGTGTTTATATTCATAAAAATTTCCACATCGAATCTTTAGAAATTTTTATTATTTTTATGCAAGGTGTGTGTGTGTGTGTGTGTGTGTGTGTGTGTGTGTGTGTGCTCATGTACACTCGTTTATATGTCTGGTGTGTGTGGAGTTCAGAGAACAACATTCAGGAGTTAGTTAATTCTCTCCTTCCGCAGAGACTTCCAGTGATTGAATATAGGTCATTAGCCTTGCGTGGCCAACACCTTTGAACACTAAGCCATTTTGCTGGTGTGCTATAGGGAGTCTTAGCTCATTTTCTGAGTACAAAGACTTTTTTGTTTTTGTTTTTGAGACAAGACCTTACCGTGTAGTTGAGCCTGCCCTTGAACATGTAATTTTCCCCCTTCAGCCTGCTAAAGGCTCTGATTCTAGGTGAGTTCCGACTCCTGATGCTGAGTACAACTTGTATGTTATAGGAAGTTTACACTGAAATGCATGTCATCCTCTTTTAGTGGTTAGCTCAGGGGAACACCCTTATCTGAGAACTAGAGTCAGCTGGGGGAGGATGGTTCTAACTTAGAATCCACTGATGTGTGGCTATCTTGGAAACACCCCAGAGACCATTGCTAGGGTCGTGTTCTCATCTGTATATGAGATCACTGGTGCTCTGGCTATTAGGTCACATGTTCAATTTCCCATGGCCTTGGAACTAAACCTGGTTTTACGAAGCTCTTGTCCCAGGGGGTCACTGACTTGTGTCACATTGGCTTCTGTGCAAGTCTACACAGTGTTATAGAAATTTAGAGTTGGTGCCTGCATTTTAAAATCTAGAATTCACATAAATATTTAAGCACCTTATGTCATCCAGAGAAAAGTCTTGAAAACCCATACTCCATGATCTTTTCAGCAGGTAGGTGGTGTAGAATAGTGTCTGCCCCATTTAATGAGGGGCATACACTTCTGTCTCCATCTCTTCATGGGGGCCATCTTGTCCTGCAGGTCTTTGGGTCTGAAACATCTGTGACTGACCCTAAATAATTTAAAATAATTCAAGGACATGAAGCAGGAGTCTTTATGGGCAGCAATGAGGATTGATAAGTGGTCACTTCAGAATGTTCCAGCTTTCCTTCCTCCTAGTAAACATCACGGGGGAATGGAGCCAAGCAAATGAGTCTCAATTTCAGCGTGGTTTCTTTAACATCAGACAGCATTAGGAAGCTCAGATTGATAACGTGGCTTATCAATTTCATGACATGTGGGCAGTCAAGGGAAGAAGTAGCAGAAACAATGGCCTTGGCTCCTTGGGCTTTCCTGGGATCTGTTTTATTTATTTGTTTATTTTGGCATCCCTGTGAATGGAACCCAGAGCCCCAAGCATCATTCAAGCTTGACAAATGCTCTCTACCCAGCCAGCATGTGGGCAATTTTAGATAGCTGAAGGTGATGTTCCACCTGGGGAGTCTTTTTCTCTGGAGTCACCACCCCTTTACGTTCATTTACAGACTTACCAGCACATCAACTATCGCCTTGGATAGAATTCTGAAATAAGACTCATATTTACTGTGAGGAATGTATCGCTGAAACTCAACTGAAGTTTAAGGAGGGTGTGTTTAGTTATGGTATCACTTTCAGAGCATCCCTTCTGAAAATAAACAATCAAGATTTGCAAGGGGTTGAATGTGAAATGTCCCGTATAGGCTCATGTGTTTGAACACGTGGTTCCTAGGCGGCGCTATTTGAGAATGTTGTGGACTCTTTTCAAGGTGGTGGAGCCTTGTTGGAATGAGTGGATCCTTAGGGGTATGCTCAAGTTTTTATAGCCAAGTCCCACTTCCTGACCGTGTTCTGCTTCCTGGTGGCACATGAAAGGTCTTCGGCTACCACCGGCTCCTGCCTCCGTGCCTCCCCTGACATGATGGACATGTCCTCTTGAACGGTGAGCCAAAATAGGTCTTTTCTCCCTCAAGTTGCTCCTTGTCATGTTTGATAACAGCAACGAGACCAGCCAGTTCATATACACCTGCTCATGTGTATTCAATAACTACTTTCTGGGATGGATGTGGACTCCAGGGTAGGTGCTAGCATCATAATTGAGGGTGAGTGGCAAATACTTTATTCAGAGGCAGAAGAAAACCACATGTGGCTTAAATGGAACCCCAGATAAGGTACTTGCATTGCCCATGATATGTAATGCTGACAAGTGTTCAAGATGTTGAAATTGGATTTGTTTTG
Source organism: Onychomys torridus (assembly GCF_903995425.1). Classification (NCBI taxonomy): domain Eukaryota; kingdom Metazoa; phylum Chordata; class Mammalia; order Rodentia; family Cricetidae; genus Onychomys; species Onychomys torridus. Next base: position 32,369,756 of record NC_050461.1, on the reverse strand, counting down.
AGGTTCCATTACCCATGTCATGTAGTGATGTGTGTGTGCGTGCGCGCGCGCGCGTGCGTGCGTGTGTGTGTGTGTGTGTGTGTGTGTGTGTGTATGTGTGTGTGTGCAGTAGTTGGCATCTCTCAAGTGTTTTTAGTGAACTATTAGTTTTTTAGAATAATAATAGTTTTCTAGAACATAATAATGTAAATAATAATAATAATAATAATAATATTAATAATAATAATCTGGCACTGACTAAGCAGCTATTTATCTCATAGCTGCAGCATTTGCCCTGCATCAGTTTTACTTGCAGAAAAATGCTATTCTAACATTTAGATATGTGTGCAGAATCTTTCCTCTTGGCACACATTTGCTCCATGAAGTTTAGTCCACATTGACTCACCAAGCTTCCTCTAGCACCATTTTCTTGTCAAGCTAAAAAAAAGCAGAGTTCCCTGCGACTGTCCACGAATCTGGTTTAGACTTCTGTGTACTCTTATTTCATGAGCATGTGTTTATGTGTGTGTAGGTGTGCATGTGTACACAAGCACATGTGTAGGGAGGCAAGAGGTTGACTTTTGCCACCTTTTATTGTTATTCATCTGGGATAGGGTCCTTTACCAAACCTGGATCTTACTGGTTTGCCTAGACTGGTCGTCCATCAAGCCCCACAGAGCCTCCCATTTCCCTCCTCTACCTAGCTACTTGAAATTTTATAAGTTGTCATGGCCATTTAGTCCAAAGGGTATACACAAAACATAGCACCATAAACATGCTTTTTCTGAGTTCATTTATAATTTAATAATAAGGAATGAAAATTTGATTCCTAAATGGCTATTAGCTTAAAAGCATAATTTCTCTCTCTCTCTCTCTCTCTCTCTCTCTCTCTCTCTCTCTCTCCCTTCTTCTTCCTCTTACTTTTTTCTTCACATGCTCAGCTCCAGCATTTGGCTGACAGTTATGCCTTGCACGTCATTTGTGAATGCTTTCAAATAAAAAAAATGTGCAGAGTTGCATTTGTGTTTTTGGCCTCAGACGAAGGATGAAAGCTGTTTCTATGCTTATTCTAAGCCAGCTCTGTAAAGAATGGTAATGCTACTTAAATTTAAACAAGTCTCAAACAAGGCTGCGTTATGTTACTCCATCTGCTCTTTCTTTGCATTAAGAAGGATTATTTGCAGTGTTTTGTAATTCTCACAGTGTGGACATCCAAAGTGTCAGTAACGCAACAGGGCCCTGAAAGGGAAGACAGTGTGGGGTAGTAGAGAATAACCATGAAAACCACATTTATCTCAGCAAATGATACTTTATTCCATTTGCTTATGTATTTACTGTGTGTGTGTGTGTGTGTGTGTGTGTGTGTGTGTGTGTGTGTGTGTGTTTGTGTGTGTGTGTGTGTGCGCACACGCTCTGTGTGAAGGTCAATGGACACTTGCGGGAATCAGTTCTCTCCTCCTGCTGTGCAGGTTCTGGGGGTGGAACTCAGGTCATCAGGCTTGGAGCTGAGCACCTGTACCTGCCGAATCCTCTTGACAACTTGGCCACTGATTTTTAAAGTTTTGCATTCATGAGTTTCACTGAGAATCAAGTGAAAGCTGTTGATCCCTTTCAAGAGAAGCGTCCACACAATCGAAAGATCTGAATATTTCACAAGGCTCATCACACCTCTAGGTTCATGGGTCATGAATTAGAAAACCCAGTGAAAAATTGACATTGTATTTCATAGGTATATGCACAAACATATGCATAGGTAAACACACACACACACACACACACACACACACACACACACACACACATATATATGTGTATTTAATTGCTTAAAAATTTCCTTTAAGACCTACCTAAGCCTCTGGAACTTCGTAAATCTTGCTTTGCTTCTATTGAAGAGTTTGCCTGTTTCCAAAGAATGCCACAGGACACAGGTCCTATCCCTCAGAACATAGCAGATACATTGTGTTTTAGGAATCAATGTTTTAATGGAATGAAACAGTATGTTTAAAACAAATCTAAAGTTCATTTACGAAACTGCATCTGATTGAGACCCCTTCACCCACATTCTCACAGAACATTTGGTTTCAAATAACGAGATGACCAATTTCTCATAAGAAACAGATATTAAATCTACTATGTCTGTAGTAGTATTCAGTTCAAAACATTTCTAAATTATTTTCCTTTGTTTTCTTTATTGAGACAGAGTCTCACGTAGCCCTGGTGGTCTAGCACTCACTATATCGTTCAGGCTGGCCTGGAACTCACAGAGATCTTGCTTCTGCTTCCTAGAGTGCTGGGACTAAAGGAATGTATTTCCAGGCTGGGTTAGTTTTCATTTTGATATCTTCTTTGAACCTACAAGAAATTTAGAAGTTCGTTGCAGAATTCCAATATTACTTAGAAATACTTTAGTCTCTTTTGTAACAATTTCTGTGTATTTAAGGTTTTACATTTTCTGTTTGCCATTGTGCTCTATTTGAATATTATTTGCAGTAATAAAAAGTGAATATGATTTCAGTCGTCTGAACTGTTTGTCACTTGGTTCTTGTATGACGTTGCTTAATGTTTCAGGTGTACCTTGAAAAGCCTATAAATGTTTGGGCATATCACTTGGGTCAGGCCGATTGACACCCTCGCTAAGTCTGACAATTTCTAAGACTGGAGTCTTGAGATAATATTCTGTTGGTTGAACTGTGTCCCCTCACAGTCCATGTCTTCCTGACATTTGTGGATGTGACCCATTAAAAAAGTAGTTTTCGCAAGAGTAATCAAGTTAAGGCGACATTATGCTGGATTAAGGTGGCCTTAAACAAAGTCTCAGGAGAAACTGGACCCAAACACAGAGGAAGATGAACACTAAGACAGAGGCAGAGACTGCTCAGGAAACCACAAGTCAAGGAGTGAGGGCTTTCGGGAAGGACCCTTTCCCTGGGGCCAACTCTAGATTCTGACTTCTCCTCTCTAGAAGGTCACAGCAAATGCATTTCTGATGTCTGGGCAAAGAAAAGTTAGTGTGTGATGATTTGTTTTTTGATAGGTTTATTTGGAGAGTTCTGAAAATTTTTTTTATTATTATTTAAGAATTTTAGCTTTCTCCTGGAAGTCGTGAAGAAATGAAGAATTGTCAGAAAAAAAATATTCAGAGACAGGAAATTGCTTTAAAAGACATATGTGTATGGGGCAGGGCTGGAGATGAATGATTCTTCCTTTCCTTTCAAGTGTTTGTTTTTTATACTGTTTTTAAAGCTTTCCTACAGGTGTATAGTGTATGTCAAACATGTTCACCCTCATACTCTCTACCCTCCCTTGTCTTGCTCCCCTGGTCCCGTTAGCGCCTTTGTCTCACAGACAATTTTGCATCTGCTTTCACGTTATATGTATATAAACACACATGTATACACTTACAGTACACTATACAGATTCACACAAGCCTATATATCTATGTAAAATCTGGGCGCTACAAAGGAGCCTCCCAACGCGGCGGTAATCATTTTGTCAGTTGTACTACCAAATAAAAGGTGGAAACGTTCAACCCAGTCTCGACCCAAATCATTTATCAGTCATCGACTGTCACTGGGCCAAGTGCGAGCTGGTGCTCTGTAGCATTGGAGGGTGCAAAGTTTCAGAATCCAGCAGGCCTGGCCTCCAGGTGCTGTCTGCCGTAGCGCAATGAAAGAGCTGTGGACAGAGACCCTGTAACACTGAGCAGACAGACCACTGACGCTCACAGGTGTGATGCTTCGGAAGCACGCAGTTAATGCTGTCTTTTTGGCTACGTTTCCCCTCCCCGCTCCTGGCCCTTAATGGATCCCAGCGTGCTGAGGAGGAAGTGGGTCCCGGTTAGATAGCAACAAGAAAGACTGCCTTTGGCTAATTGACAAAGTAGAGGAGCAGATAGAGGATGCAAGAGCCTAAGGTGCCCGTATCCCCTCTCCTAGGACAGGGCACCCAATGCCTAGGTAAGCAAGGAAGAAAATTCGTAACAGGCAATCCGCGAGTCTAGAACGGAGTTAGCTGTGTTAGTTTCATGTCACTTTTGTTCTGTTTGGGAGATGTTAACTTCCTGATCAGAGGTCCCCGTTCACAGATCTGGAGAGCGTGGAAAGGAGGGCAGCTAAGGGCAGGCTCCCCTGGGAGCGCCTGGCATCTCCCTGTTATCTGTCACTGGAGACAGAGGCCTGGCTAAGCACCAAGAAGAGCAGCGCGTACCCAGGCCAGACTTGGTAGAGGTTGGGCATGTATGCAAGGATGAAGGGCCAAAGCCAGCAGAGAGGCTTGGGAACACAAACTTCCCACCCCTCGCCCCACCCCTCGCCCCGCCCTCGCGATATAGGACCTAGCAAGATGTTTACATTGAGGCCCCATAGAAATGGCGCCCTCTGGAGGAGAAGAGGAGAGGTGTCGGGTGGGAACAAAAGACGCTTTAAATAGACTGTAGGGGGAAGCTGAACTTTAAGTTAAAGAGAATGGATACTTTGTCATCTCTGTCCCACATCTGGAGACTACTCTACAGGGTAGGGGTGGTTTTGGAAAAATAGAGACTATAGGTCTCTTCGAGGAGTTCCTGAGGTTGCATTTTCCTTGTGACTGTTGTTAAATCAGCGAGGACAAAGACTTGGGGGTTTAGCATTAATGCGTTCTTATTTCTGGTTTCCAGTAGTCCGGACAGGCAGAGTCAACCTTCTGCATGCAGCAAAATGGAACAGGTCTAGGAATAAGTTATCGCTATAGTTAAGATCTTTAAATGGGCCAGTCCTAAGGGTATATAGATGAATATCTTATATGATACACACTTCATTGTCTTTGTACTTGACAGGTTATTACAACTTTGTTGAATGAAGATCAAAATATCATCTCTCCCTGGTCTTTACCTCTCTTCAAAAGATTTATCTTTTATTATTTTAAATGACAGGTATGTGTGCACATCTGTCTCTAGGCAAGCATACGTGAATGTACGGAGGCCAGAGGTGTCATATCCCTTCAGCAGTTGTAAGCAGTCCAGTGTGGGTACTGAGAAGTGAACTCAGCCCCCTGCAAAAGAACAATGTGCTCTTGACCACTGAGTGGACTTTCCAATCTCGATGCGATGGTTCCCTGGGAAATAAAGTGAGAGTGTACCTGACTCCTGCCAGAGGATGTGCGAACACGGGGCACTACAGAGCATGCACTCTCCAGAGACTGACTAGATCCATCAACAGGAAGAGATAAGATTTCAGGGTACAGTTTAGCAAGACATCAGATGAGGAGGCTATCTTTTCTCTTTTGAGATTTTTTTTTTTAAGTGAAAAGAAGACAAGGATAACTTCCCACTTGACTTTAGAGGGTATTGCTGCTTTTTATCAGGTAATTTGAGAGGGGAAACATTAAATATTGTCAGTCCAAGAACCACTGGTTAAGAAGGAAGTTACAGGCATAATTAATCCCCACTTTTTTTCTTATAAGGTGGCTGCTAAAGTCAGTTTAGGATATGTGATTGGGTTTCCAAGCATCTCTGTTTGTAGGACCATGCATATGTGTGTATGCATGTGAGTGTGTGTGTGTGTGTGTGTGTGTGTGTGTGTGTGTGTGTGTGTGCACGCGCGCGCTCATGAGATACAAAGGAGATGAAGACTCAGACTAAGGTAGACTAGGTCCAAGAGGAAAAAAAAAAAAGAAGCATGAATTGTATGACATTTGAGTAATGAAGTAAGGCTGTCAGAAATCTAAACTGTCCTCCAGAACTCTTGTCTGTGGCTAGAGGGGTAGAATCACTTATACTAGGAAAGAACAAATTCCAGATCTGGATGCAACCAGCGGGTTGATGATCCCCATTTCTTTCTTTCAGGAGACGGATAGTAAGGAAGTCTTCAGAATCAGGAACGAGTAGTTCTGGTCTATGCTGATTTTAAAAAAAGTGATGAAGTTAGGCAGCAATGGAGGGAGGGTTGCTTTGCACCATCGCCTGATAATAATTACCTTGTTCTGCACTATTGCTTAACTATCACAGTCTCTTTGTTACATTCAAAGTCTTTTCATTTTCTGTGTATGGGAGTTTTGCCCTGTGTGTGTCTGTGTACCTGGAGACAGATCCCCTGGAACTTGAGCTGCAGACATTTGTGTGCCACCGTGTGGTGCTGGGAATTGAACCTGGGTCCTCTGAAAAAGTGTCAAGAGCTCTTAGCCAATGAGTGATCTCTCCAGGCTCCAATCTCCCTGAATATGCCTGTACTTTACTGTGCACCGCTTATTACTGGTGGGGTAGACACTCTGATGTTGCTAGGCAACACTCATTAGTCTTTGGAGAATTGCTCTGCTTTTTATTTAAGTTGACAAAATCAGTTCTTATTTTTATCCTCAACAGGGCCTAGCAACACTCAGTCTTGTCTCAATGCTTTTTCTGAAGAAGAAAAAAAAAAAAAAAAAAAAAAAGACAGACTATTCAGGGCTAGTGGTACATGGCTGTAATCCCTGCTGCCTGGGATTATGATCTCACTAATTTGCCCAAAATGGACTTGAACTTGTTCTGCAGCTCAAGCAAAATTTGTATTTGTGATCTTCCTAGCTCTATTGTTTAAACGGACAAACAAACACAAAAAGAGAGAGGTAGTTCAGTTCACTTGCTAGCATACATGAGGCCCTAAATTCAACCCTCAGATGTAGTTGAAATTTTCTTTGGGTCGTCAACCAGCTCCTAAATAAAGACATGGAGGCTTATTATTAATTATGCATGCTCGGCCATAGCTTAGGCTTGTCCCACTAGCTCTTTTAGCTTAATTTAATCTGTTTCTATTCATCTACATTTTGCTTCGAGGTTTTTTTACCTTTCATTCTGTATGTCCTATTTTCCTGCTTCCTCCATGCCAGTCTGTCTAGCTCCTGGCATCTCTTTTTCCTTCTTCCCCAAACCTAAATTCCTCCTCCTACTGCTCACCCTGCCCAGAATTCCTGCCTATACCTCCTCCCTCACTATTGGCCATTCAGCTTTTTATTAGACCAATCAGGCACCTTAACCAGGCAAGGTAAAACAGCAAAACATCTTTACATAAATCATGCAATACATCTTTGCATAGTTAAACAAAACATAGTAAAACAAACATTCTGCAACACTCAGTATCATATCCCCTACATACATATAGGGGTGTGCGTACATAAAATATATCCTCTCATCAACCAAAGTACACATGGCATTTTCATGCCACAGAGAACTTTGCAGAGCTGAGCTCAACCAATCCTTTCTCAACCCTGAGACCCCTGGGAATAATTTGTGAACCTTTGCTGCTCATTCCAAGTGACATATTATAAACTTTTAAAATGTACCAAGTTACTTTGAAGCAGCCAGTGGGTAAATGGTAAAGCTTGTAAATAACCTCAGGTGACATGTGTGCATGCTCCCTACACTGCCCAGTGTATCACACACCACACACTCGCAGAGTCTCACTGCATTCACCAGCCTGACAAGGCCAGCATGTTCTGGATGACTCTGTGAGCTAGGCACTAAGCCGAGCACCTTGACACTCACTGCTTTTCTTTCAAACAATATCAAAGATAGGAACTACTAGCAGCTCTGCTTTATAGGAGGGGAAAAAATGAAGAGACTAAGGTCTAGAGAAATTACTTTAGTGAAATGAAGGAACTGCTGGGAAGTGGTAGCAGTGGGATTCGAGCTGGTGCGCCAATCTTAATCATCTTTCGTTGAGTTGATTATGGTCTGGCTTTGAGCTCACATCTGCCCTGCCTCCACCTTCCAAGTGCTGGGTTCACAGGTGTGTGTGTGTGTGTGTGTGTGTGTGTGTGTGTGTGTGTGTGTGACTCCACTTTTGGCTTCACCACCACATTGTCGTTCTTATTTTATACAGGAGTTAGTTGAGGTTTGTCAGAGGCAAATCCAGTCACATTATTCTTGGAATCAATACTAGCTAGTGATTTCCCATTCCAGTTAAAGTGCAAGCCATTTTCCTGTTCTTCTTTGCTGTGTCTTTCTGTCCCCCTAACGTTACCTTCTGCCTCCCCTGGCTCTCCACCATTCACAGCTACACTTGCTGATCCCTCAGTGCTCCCTGCAAGGTGCTCCCACCTGGAGACCCTGATACTGCTGCTTCCTCTGTTGGAAATGGTTTTTCCCCACAATGCCCCCTTGGCTCACAAATCCTATGTCATTATATCTGGCCAAGCATCTTATCAGGTGGCTCCTGAGTGTTTTATGTTGAGTTCCCTTCCTCCTTCCTACAATCAAATTCCCCCTCTCTTTCTTCATCCTTGATGCTGTTTATTGATTGCCAGTATTTTTGAATCTATGTACTAATTAGCAGCTATCCCTCCTCTTGAAAATATAAGCTTCTTCAGAGGAAGGTATTTTTTATTTACTTATTTGTTTAAAATATGGCACCAGTATTTATGCCAGAACATAGTGGATTAACAGGCTCTTGGTGAGACTTTGAGTGATAAAGGTTCCAGAAACTCACGTAAGGTCAATTAGTAATATGGGACATGAACACAGGGAGAGACCCAGCATTGAGTTCAGCCACGTATCAAATGCACACACTATCTTCCTAGGCTCCTGGCCCAAGTCCTCTGCTCTTTAATTCTAACAGGCCCAGTGAAAGGGAATAAACAAACCAAACAGGAAAAAGGCCACATTTGTTACTGTCTTTTAAAGTGAGATACTTTAAAGAGAGATCAAATCAGAGGCCAGGTCAGGGAAAGGGGACACTGGTCTTTAACAGAAAGGGAGTTGACAAGTGATGAAGTCAGGAATGTGCTGATGTCTCAGGGCTTCGTGAAGGGGCAAAGTGTGGGAAGGTCCTGGGTGAAGCTGGTGTTGGGTTAATTAATTAGGGTGGGATGCCTGCACATTAAGGGGAGGAAGGAACCCAAGCATTGACTGGAGCAGATTGGAGTCTCAAGTAGTGGTTACAAAGGAGCCTACAGGCAGAGGAAGGATGGGAGAAGTGTTGGGTACAACTCCATTTGGCCAATGGCCAAAGAAACATGTCAGATATTAGTGAAAACAGGCCACAGCTGCTGCACTTTACAAGCTAAATGGCAGCCCTTCACTTAGCCCTTCCCCAGCTCCCCCCTTCCTGGACCGGTTATTTTCTTCCTAGGGCAGCCAGTCATACATAACTCAGTTCTCACTTGAGGGTGTACAGGAAGGTGAGTACTCAGACCCCGCTGCTAATGGAAAAGGGTTCATAGCCCTAACAAGGACTCACTTTCTCCTGAAATGGGAGAATTTCAACATCAGTGTCCCAAAGTCCAAACCCTTTTGTTCCCAGCAAGATTTTCAAAGTCATGGTTAATTTTTTTAAAATCTCATAATATCTACACACGCCATTTCTAAGACTTCTAGAAAGTATCAAAGTTTTTTTCTTTCCTTCTTTGAAATATTTTTTTGCATATTTTCTGTATGTATTTCTCATTCCAAGGAAAGAGATATTAGACTGCCCCACATAAAATGTATGTATGTGTGTATTCATATGTGTATTTATCTTCATGTATGTCCATATAATATATATATATATATATATATATATATATATATATATATATATATATATATATGCATATATTACATTGGAGAGTTTAAACAGAACAAAAGCAATGGCAAACAGCACATACTATTACTGAGGAACAAAGCTTGGCTGAGATGGTTCTCCTTTTCCCTTGACCCTGTATCTTGAACGCACAAAGCTTAGGCAGAGGTTAGGTGGGTAGAGCAGGAAGCATAGAGCTGGGGTCAGGTCAGGCTCTGCCACTCTCTAGCTGTGTGGTGGTGCTCCAGCTGGTGCTTCCTGTTCCTCAGTGTTGCTAGCCTGTAAAATGGGGCCCCAAATAACATTTAACTAAGGAGGGAGGCTTTTGTGAACTTTAATTGACTCTGTATATACATAAATATGTATATGAGTGTGTTGCATATTTAGAACAATGCTAAATGCTATGTAATATACGATTATTTACAGGCACTATAAGCTCTTGCAATTTTTTTTTCTGTCGTTTTTGTCATTTGGGAGCCTTGTGTTGGTAGGTTATTGTACTTTGAGGCTCAAGGGCAGAGGAAGGTGGCCTTTAACTTCTCATATTAGCACTTAGGATAAGAGCCTGGACAGAGATACTTGGATACCCATCATTTTGAGGGAAAGAAAAAAGTATATATCCAGCTAATGTTTCTTGTTTTTGATGAAAGGTATAAGTACATTTGGAAAACTTTTATTTAGGAACTGAAAATCAATATGAAATACTGTGGGTTCAAATAACATTAATTTCCCCCATTATCACCCAGTTTTTGACATCATTCAAGTGCTATATGCAGTTTCTATTTGAACAACATGGATCTCATTTATATGCTGAGATGGAGTGAGTTCCATGAATTCCAAGAGTTATATACTGTTTTATACTGGGGAATGATGGTTTGTCAGTCATACCAAGTCCTAAGAATGAAGACTTTAATCTTCATTTGCTTTTTCAATTTTTTTCTCTAAGCTGAATTAATATCAAGCTCATGATGGCATCAGGAAGTGTGGGTAAAGACTGAAAAACACTGAAATGGAATTATTTTCTATAAAAGTTGCTAATGAATACATTTACCTGCTGTCATTTTAGTGGCAGCAGTGGTGGTGGGGAGACTTTACTGTTTAAACATTTATTCTGTTGGCACTTGACTATTACATAACATATAGTTATATAATATATAATAGACTATTATATAACATATAGTTGTATGTTTAAGAGTCACCCTTAAAATAATGGTAGATGCTCTCGAGGGAGCTTGATCTGGGAAGCTGAATGAGATTAAGCCCTGACTTCAACGGAGAGCGGTGGTTGATAGAAGAGCTGCAGATTATCTTGCCCTGATTGCAGTGCAGGTGGTGGAGGGTTGTATCAGCACAAACATACGGCTAGAGGGTTATACAAAGAGAAGGGTTAATCCTGATGGGAGTGTGGGCTGTGGGTGGTCTTGAAAGATGAATAGTGGGAACATAATTTTAATGTAGGGAGCAGCTGGACAGTACATTGCCAGAGAGCGCTCTGAAGTTCTCAGCAAACAGACTGTTGCATGGTAGTGATCGGTAAGATATGCAGCTAAATAAAGGATAAAGCTCCAAACACAGCCATGGCAATGAAAATGAATTGGAGATAGTTTATTCCGTAGATTTTTTTTTTCTTTTTTTGAGGTATGATTGACAAGACATGGTGACTAATGGCCGCGAGGTTTAGGGAGCTAGGAACTGGAGACGGTGTGACTTGAGTTTGTGACATTAGCTGAGATAAGGAAGGTAGCCCTGGGTGACCTCTGCTTTATGCTTTGTATTGGTTAGGTAAGGGCAGATGGAGACATTTTGAGTTTGAATATTTTGTCACCAAGCAATCAAACCCCCCTTTGCTCTACCATCTCTGGGGGCCGTGTGTTCAGAGTATCCTGACTTACACTTGCACTGTGCTGCACCTTCCCAGCCTCTGTGCTCTACGTTTTCCTCTCTCACAGACTGTTTCATCCCTGCTCCAGAGTGTGTGGATATTTTACCTTTGGTGACAAGGACTAGAGCTGACCAGTGTCAACTAAATACTTCCGTCTATAATTTGCATAGGACACACATCTAGGTATAATGTAGTTTATCCTCCTGGGTACTTTCCAGGTGATGGTTCTGACCTTTGCAAATGTCCAGATCTTTAACTGGTCTAAAGAATTAGCAAAGGAAAGTAAACAGTCCATTTGAACGCACCAGGGAACTTCTTTCGACTCAGAGATGCATTCCCAGGCCTGAGAGTTAGAGACACAAATATTAACTAAACAGTTGGAAACCCGACTAGATAAAGACAAAGCTTTTAAAGTCACTGAAAAATGTGCATGTTGTGAGCAACTTGGCAGGAGTCGGCCCTTCCTTTTGCTATAGCTCTTAATATTGTTTCTTTAAAAATCCGCGTTGGAAAAGAATAAAGATTGTGTGTTAGTAGATACTCGAGAATGTGTGCATGTTCATACTCTTCCCCTGAGACACCTAAAGCTTCAATTCACATTATTGGCTGATGAGTTGTTTTTTATATTTAAAAATACTTTTGAATTTATGTCACAAGATGTACACACATTTCAAGATATTTAAAAAAAAAACAGGTGAAGGTAAAACTGTTTTGGTTTGTCAATTGTTCATCTATGTCGGTGAGACAGTGTTTCAAAGTCAAGGTAGCGGTGGCTTGCATATAACTTCAGTGTACAGCCATCTGGTTTGAGGGACCAAGAGATAAGCAGCTGTTTAACAATTTCTACTGTTTACCTTTAGTCCTATTGTGATTTATTTGTATCTTTTTAAAGGATGAAGACAGAAATACAATTAATACTTCTCTTTCAATATGAATGTAAGTACAAAAGTTGGTTAAGTAGAGAAAATGGAAATGGCTGTGCTCCAAAAGTTGAAAAAGCTTGTTTAATACTCTGTGCATTTGGATTGATTCCTGTCAATTCTTCCAGCTACTATGCATACTTGAAAAACTAATTTCCATTTTAGGAACCTTCCTATTTCAGTGTTATGATGGCTTCATTGACATTGAGAGGAATGTATAATACAGTCAGGTGACATATATGCTTTCTTTCTAAGTAGCTGAAAGTCTATTTAAAATCACAGATGCTTTAGATATCTAAAATGCTGCGTATGTGTGCGCGCATCTGTATGTGTTTTATTTTTGTGCATGATCCTGTGTTTGTATGTGTGTTTCTCTCTGTGTGTGTCTCTCTGTCTCTGTGTGTGTATGTGTGTGTGTGTGTGTGTGTGTGTGTGTGTGTGTGTGTGTGTGTAGAGCTCTAATTGAGCAACATGAGCTCACATTTTAAAGGTTTCTCTCTGGCATATTCAATTTTTTAAATCATTTTTTATTGCATTTTATATTAGATCTGAACATTTAAAATCAGCTAGGGAAAAAGTGACATTTTAAAAATTATGAAGGATTTAAGAGTTAAAAATTGGTTTTATTATTTGAGGGGTTCATTGAAAGGTAAATTTACCAAATAGTTCAGTTCTGGCTGATATTATTGTGGCTGAGTTCCTGCTAGTTTTGAATTATCTCATTTTAAATTATAAATGCTAGTACCAAGCTTGATAGCAGTAAGAAAGTTATGCCATTTTAGTTAAAAGTGTTATATTATCCTTAATTGATCATTTCACTTCGTGGAGGTCACCAGTCAGAATTCATCCTAAGCAGACTGTTGGTGGTTGGTTTTCTGCCTCCAAGGCTGTCCCTGTCTGACTACTGTGAAGTTGTGGATGGAGTTCCGGAAACAATCGAAGTTCTTCACGGCAGAGCTTCCTGCCTGCGTCCTCCAGTTTCCTTTCATTTTCTCTGTTGAAACTGTCATCTATCTTCTTGGACTCAAACATTAGACAATTAAAACGTTAATGGCTAGCTTGCCTTAGGAACTTTGACTTTCCAGGTAATATCCGTCTATATTGCCAAGCCAAAGAAAGGCTATGATTAAGCCATTGGTGCCTCTTTGTAACAGAGTTCCCTAAACCCTACCGTAAAGGATATGCTTGTCTGCTTTGGTTTTGTATTTCTATCATAATCCTATAGTGCATTTTATGCACACAGGGTGAGGCCTCCCAAGGGTGCTTACTGCCCAAACATAGTCCTCCTCTGAGGCAGTGGTTCTCAATGGCATGATAAGCCTGGTCCAGCCACTCCCCACCCCCAGGACATCTGATAATGTCTGGGACACTTCTTGGTTGTCACAGCAGGGGAGATGCCACTAATACTTAGTGGACACAGGACAGGGATGCTGCTCATCATCTCAGCCTTCAAGGGCAGCCTCCCACAACAATGTTTACTCAGCCCCAAGGCAAATGGTGCTGAGGTGGAGGAAGCCTCCTTTGAGGTCCTGTCAGCCTAGGATGTAGATAATCAGTCTGGCCAAAAGGCTGTCTCTCCTTTTAATCTGGAGTCAAACTTGTAGTGAATTGTTATTTTCATACCAAGGGTGGCACAGAAATTTGTGAAATGGTGTGCTCTTTTTCCACCCTTTGGTAGACATAAGAAAATAAACACACATTCAGATTTGGATTTAAATTTGGCCTTAATATTATCGACTTAGAACTGGTATATTTAATGATATTATAGTGTTGTTTGCCTTAACTCATCATTTTTATTTTCTCTAATTTGAAACAAACAATTCAGCAATAGCATTGGTTTATGTGAATGCTTGATATGTATCATTTTCCCCACCTCTTTAAACTATGTGTGCATTCTAGTTCCTTAAAGCCTTTCATATTCATTCTTGATCACTGATTTAAATATTAAACCAATGTTTATTGAGACTGGGTGACTTAGATGCAGTTTTATATGATAATATTACAATAATGAATGAAATTGGTAGGTAATGATATGTATAGTCAAGAAATGTATATTCTAGTAGAGAGAGACAAAACCAGATGAGAACAAGGTCTGTGTGCAGGGGGACCAAGTAAGCAGGAAAGGGAGAGGGTGTCAGGTGAGAGGTGGGGGTAGGGACTGCAAGTAGGTTCTCCTTGTGACAGTGCCTTTTGCACAAACTCCTGGAGAAGAAGACAGAGTGAGCTATGTGATCTGGCAGAAGTGTGTTCCGGGAATAGGAGACTCAAGTGCAAAGGTCCCCAAGCTGGGCTGCACATTGTATATACCACGACAGAAAAAAAAATCACTGTGACTGTAAGAGGGTGAGCCAAAGATGAAGAGGAGGCAGAAAGGTGACGGGTGAGGAGAGGATCAGATTTTACAAGGCTGTTGAAAGATGTTGGCTTTTACTTGAGTGAGCAAGGAACCATTTGAGAGTTTGGGGTAGAAGCATGTTTGGATCTGACTTGCGGTTTTTAAACTATCACATTGGCTATTACCTGCAAGATGGACTAGAAAGGCAAACAGGGAGGCCAGACAGAAATATTAACAAGTGTCTGGAATAGGATACCAGCATAGAAGTAGCTAGGTCTATGGGTGGACAAGATTTTTAAAAAGAGAGGAGCTAAACATTTTAGCTGGATCAATTAAAGGACCAATGATAAGTTATTTTTTTATTTGTTTATTTTTGATTCACCAAATACTTTAGTTTTCTTCAATGGAGGGTCCCAACCTGACACTTTTGGCCTATTGAGAAAGCCAAGTGACTCGCTTGCCTACCAGAAGTGGTGGCAGTTTTGTCTGATAGCACACACTTGGATTTTTCTTTCTTCCTCTGCCACATACCCAGTGAGTTTCAGAGGATGGCTGCTCTCTCCTCCTGGCTCCTGGAGCAAAGCTGGTATGGACACACCCAAAGGAGACATTGATGTGCTACACCATGATGAATGAGTGTTGGTTATTGGAAGCTGCTCCAGGGTTCAGTGTGTTTCTCACTGTATCAAACCCCCAGCTGAGCCTGATCAGTGCTGGTGAGGTTTGCCTTAACCAAAATGGAAATACCCCGCTAGATCTGTTAGTTTCAGATGTGAAAGATCTAGGGGTTCAGCTCAGGCATGTGAGATATACTACTAGACAACTAGTTGAACATAATCGATTGGAGTCAAGGAAGTGGCCTCGGGAAAGGTATGTATTTGGGACTCACTAGTGTGAGAATGAACACAGTTATTTGAAGTATAAGTAGATATCTAAGAGGTCCAGTAGAAGAGGTCTGGGGAATCCCAAATAATAAGACTGAGAAAGAGTGGGTGTTAAGGCAGAAGCTGAGTGAATAGAATCTCAAGGACAATCATTGGGTTATTGGGTTCTATTCAGTCAAATGGGCTCAGGACTGAGAATCGACCCCGGGGATGAAGCAATGTATAAGCTACTGCTGATCTTGGCAGGAGCAGTATGGGTAGTTTTAGAAAGTCTGAATGAAATGGGATCAAGAGAGAGTGTCGAAGAAGAGACTGCAGGCATAGACACTTTAGAAACGGAGAATGAAAAGGTTCTGTGTAGTGTATTGTCTTTTGGGTAGTATTGGTGAAATAACAGTGAGTTGGGTAGCTAACGGAATGATCCAAAATAGAAAGGGATAATTGATAAATGAGAAAAGGGGGTGGGATTGTAGCAGAAATGTCATTGAATAGACAAACAGGATGGGTTGTGGAAAAGTTGCACTTTCATAGACCCACATACACATCACTTGTGAAGACAGTTTGAGTGGAAGCGATGTGCCTGCACATGCTGGTCCAGTGCAGGGCTTTTGGTGTTTCTGTTTTTCTCACTGAAACTAAATCCACTGCCGGGGGTCGGGTGTTGGCAGTTTGACATCGAGTGTTTCTCCACCCATGTTCTTGTGGAGTAGGTAGGTAAGTCCTGAAGAGGGAATGAGTTTAACCATGGTTGGACATTTTCCTCACAAGCCCAGCAAGACAAAGCAGGGTCGGGGGGGGGGGGTTAGACTTGATTGTCCAAGTCTGATTGCCCCTAGATGAGCGATGTGCACAGGTTGGGAAACTTGGAAGGCTCTCCCCACATGTAGTCTTTAAAGATAATTTTCATGGGCTTGTTTTTTTCTTTCTTGCTAGTTTCCTGGAATGTATGTGTGATGTCTGAAGCATTAGTAGTGATGCTAGATAGTAATCTGAAGGCTGCTAGCTGTTAGTAGCACTATCCTTGGCAAAGAGGAGCCAGAGGTGCCTGGATTGCTGAGTCCACCGTGTCAGCCAGAATTTCCCACTTTCAGTCTTCTTGGCAGAATAAAATCTACTTTATGTCAATCTTCACTTTCCAAGTACCTCAACTGAAACAACGTTCAATTCCTAATGGATAAAGGAACAATGATATGGAAGATACAGCCAGTCTTAAGAGAAGTCTGCAGACTGATTTCCATAGTGAATGGGCTAGTTTACACGTGTACCAGCAGTGTCTAAGGGCTCCATACATTTTCCACATGATCTCACTCCTGGATATGGACACAAAGGACCATGAGTCAACTTATCTCAGAGAGTCTTATACACCAGTGTTTATCATAGAGCAATTCATAATAGCTAGAATATGGAACTAAACTAGATATCCAACAACAGAGGGATGGATAAAAACATGTGGCATATAGACATAACAGAATTTTTTCCCTACAAAGTCATGTCATTGGTAGGGACATGCATACAGCTGGAGATAACTGTACTAAGTGAATTAAGGTAATGTCAGAAGGACAAATAACCCACATTTCCTCTTCTTTTGTTTCTTATATTTTACACAGACTATAGGTTCATGTGAATATATATGTATAATATGTTATGTGTGTATGTGTGTACACATGTACATGACAGGAAAATAGAAGTATAACTGTCTATGATTGTAGCTGTGTATTTGTATATACACACACACACACACACACACACACACACACATACACACACATATATGCAAGTAACAGCAATTAATGAAAAAGGAGGCCATGAATTTGAAAAGAGCAAGGAGGGGTATATGGAAGTATTTGGAGGGAGGAAAGGGAAGAGAAAATGGTGGAACTGTATAATAATCTCAAAAATTAAAGATATAATAATAAAAACCCCATCAAAGGTAGCAAGAGAAACCATAGGGAAGAAGGCAGAATAAAAAAAAGAGAGTTAAGGGCATGAGGGGAATGTGTTCAGTACACAGTGTACATATATCCATATGCACAAAAGCTTAAAAAAACGGAAAAAACCATTTGATGTCTTTTGAAGCAATTTCCTTTTGTTGACTATTTCTTTTTTTCTGACCATTCCTTGCCTCTTCACAACTTACTAGGAGAAGGGAAACAATCGCATTTTTCTTCGCTGGCTCCTCCATGCCAGAGCAGTTTGCTCTCTCTCTGTGAAGTAATCTCTCAGCAGTCGTTCTAAACAAGGACAAGGGTGGAGGAGTTGCAGCATCAGCTTGGGGAGTTTTTCCAAACTACACATTCCCAGTGCCATTATCTCTGCAGAGGCTCTGATAGTCTCCTACCAACTCCCATTTGAGAAGCAGTTATCTGCAGTACATCCGCAAACTGCTGCTTGCTTCCAGTTGGCAAAATTTAAACTAATAGTTAAAAACTAATGAGGAATTTTGTTAAGTGAAAATATGTCTAGAGCATTAGAAGAGATTAGAGAACAATTTTTTTTCATCTTTTGAAATCCATTTAGACCCAGACAACCTTTTTATTTAAACATATTTAAAACTCAGTTGGAAAACTTCAGTCATCATTCTCAAATGACTATATTTTTTCATCACTTTCTCCCTTTGCTTCTTCCTAGAATTACTCTTTCAGGAATACTGGGAGGGAGAGAGTGGAGAAAAGTCACTATGCCCTACAGATGCCCGACCACTATTTTTCATTTTACAAATTTGCTGGCGATATTTAGCACACGTGTGGCTTGTGTGCTGCTGTGTGAGGCTCTATTTGTACTGGACAGTTTCACAACACATTGTCTTCTGTTTTCTCTGAAGGCTCTTCCAGTTCTCTGTGGACGACCCAGCATCTTCTTTTCCACTTGCTTGGTGGGTGGCCTGCTGATCTGAGTGCACACTGTACTAAGCATGTACTCATTTGGTCTGGCTGTAATTAGACCAAGATTGTGGCGTGTTTTGCTTTGTCTGCAAGGAGTCTTGGCAATAGAGAGGAGACAACAACCTGATCTTGTACACCTGAACTATTTATGGAGCCGGGAAAACCATAAAAACGAAACCTGCAAAACCAGAAAACAGACCCATACCCAGGCACACAGGCAAACCTGAAAGAAAGAAATTAGAAAGGCACATGACAAGAAAATCACCCGAGCTTAGTCATGAAGCAGTAGAATAGCAGATTTTTACAACTGTGAAATAAAGTGAGGATCATCTTATTATGTTAACTGCCCAATTATAGAGGGAGGACACTGACACCACAGCGCGAATGTCACGCTTGTGCCACTTATTGGTTCCCCAAGCACAGCGTGTGTCCAGGGAATGATCCTTCTTCACTGGTAGATCTGAAAACTAGGCAGGAGTAGGCCTATGGTGGAGTATGAATGTACTTAAACCCTGGTGCTTTCAATCCCCACGTCCTGCCCTCACAAACCAGATAGGTTATAGTTTTCACAATGCCTTTGGTTTGTATGAGACTGCCAGGTTGCCCGCTGCATTTAGAAGATGACAGTGCCTTTGGGTTTTAAAAATCTTGCCAGGTGGCAGTGGCGCACGCCTTTAATCCCAATACTCGAGAGACAGAGGCAGGTGGATCTCTCTGAGTTCAAGGCCAGCCTGATCTACAGAGTGAGTTCCAGGAAAAAAAAAACTTTCTGTGTAACTTATATTGAATCATCTTTGCTAATTATTATGAGCTTTTAATGTCAGTATTTATTGGGATATTTATAGTACTTAGCTTTTTTTCCATACTTTGTGTCCCCCCCCCCCTCTATGCTTAAGAATGGCTGTGGCTTTTAGCAACCTCTGCACGTCTAGTCCTTCTGCATTATAGCCAGGCAAATAATCAATCCCCAAATCTCACCTCTCACTCTCTCTCAGCTCTTTACTGAAGCGGCTTGTGTCACAAAAGCCGGACCTTCCTAGAGTGGTCCCCTCTGTTCTCCTTCAGCATCTGTCAACTGGATGGAGATGGCACCGCAGGAGATGGAGATGGAGGATGCGGAGACTTGCAGATGGAGGGAAGTGGTCCTGGCACTGTGGCATATGCAAGAAGTGAATTTCCATGGCTTTTAGCTTATGGGAATTTTCATCTGTATTTGCTACAGTAGTTTAGTGTCCTTTAACCCACAAGTATTCATTTGGTGATAATACAATTCACATCCAACCATGGAGATCCTAATACATGCTTGGACTAGAAGCTGATGTGTAGTAGGTAATGTGTAAGTATGAGGAAATGATAGTTGTGACAGACGCTCTTGAGAAAGGAAGCACAGTCCAGGAAAATGGCATGTGGGGTTAAACACGCATCTTGAGGAAGGGCTTGGATTTCTGACTCCTTCACATGACCTAAACCTTGCCTCTGATTTCGGGTTATCAGGTCACAGTGAGATGCAGAGGCAGAGGCCTCCTCGGGGGAAGTGGGCTAGTCTACTGTCATTCCCAAAGAGGCTGAATTACTTTTTTTTTTTTGAGACAGACTTTCTCTGTGTAGCCCTGGCTGTCCTCAAACTCTCTTGTGTGGAACATGCTGGCTTTGAACTCACAAAGATTCACCTGCTTCTGCCTCCAGAGTGCTAGGATTAAAGACATGTACCATCACTGCCTGAATTATTTTTGATGAGAGTATTGCTGTAGTTTTTCGGCCAGTTTTTGAATGTATTTTTTTTTTTTTTTTTTTAGAAATTACTAATAGTTCTGTCCTGCTATGCCTTGTCATTGTTGCTATGTACAGTGGCCATGCTTTATGACTTGTGAGTGGAACTTCATCACAATCTGAAAAATAGGAAATAAACAAAAATGAACCACTTAGTTTCTTCCCATCCTCTTGCTTTACATATTATGCTTCAGTTTACAAAATCAACAACAAAACACATGCATTTATTTGTAAATTTAATGGCATATTGAGGATGTATGTATTTTATATCTAATAGCATATTGGATATGTTTAATACTCTTAGTAACGTTGAATAAATATTTTTTGATGCTTGGGTCTAGACCATGATAAATAATTTGGATTATTGGCTCTCTGAGAATCTTTTGTAAGATCTTGGATGCATTTTTTTCAGAGTCTTGCCCAAGTGCTCTATGGGAGAAACACAGGCAGGAGAGAGGTGTAGAGGCTCCAAGTTGGCTTTCCGACTGCTGTGAGTTGTAAGCTTTTGCTCTCACAGGGGAATTTCTTTTCAGTCAGGGCAATGGAGTTTGGATTCATCTTTATTCTCAGTTCTCTCTACCATCATGTTCCACTGGTATTCTCATTCCGACTTTAGTGCCCATCTCCTGGAAAATCTTTCCTTCTCCATGCAGGTACATTTTTGACATAGTCCGATGTGCTGAGTACAAAGTAGAAAGTATTCCAGTAGGGGCGTTGGCCATACTATATTTGGTTAACCTAACATTCCTGTTGAAGTTCTGCAGTAGATTATTTCTGTAAGCAGTCACCCATTAAATTCCTCCCTCCCTCCCTTCTTCTTATTGAGGCAGTATTTAATTCCAAATGCCCAGGATGTCCTGGAATTTACTGTATAGCCCAGGCTGGTCTTGAACTCACTGCATCACTCCCCTAGGGCAGCTTCCCAAGTACTGGAATTACAGGTTGTAACATCTTTCCACTTGTAAACTGATTTAATAGAATAAAACAGTGCTTGGGTCCCAAGTTCTAAGTAGAGAACAAAACCCTTAATTTTAATATGTAGTCCCCAGAGAATACAATTTCCAGTCCTTCAGAAGTAAAGGCATGTTTGCCTAAGGGCTTGTTTTTGCCCTAATCCTTCAGTTGGACGCTGCTGCTCCTCATCCATCTTTGCCTATTTTTGAGAAAGGTATTTAGATGTCATGTGTTCTGTGTGAAGTACTTTCTTTTCTTTGGTTTGCTATGAAAGGGATGCCCAGACACTCCAATGGCATCGATCACCATGCAGGAAATGTCTGGAACCCCCTTCTCTCCCCCTCATTTCAGTGTAGACAGTGGGTTGCACAGGTATCCAAGGCTCATTAAATACACAATAAAACATTGGGAGGGAGGAAAAGGGGTCAAACTCCACACAGGACCCTCCCTGAGAAACTAAAAGGCAAACCGGTCAAAGTCTTTTTGCGCGTGTTTAAATTGTTTTAAGTGAAAGAAGACACTGTTTTTATGGTCTGTATCAACAGGAAGAGAAACGTTTTGTGTTCACATTCTTGGTAACCTTGAACCTAGAATGTTGGAGTTTTTGCCTTTCTGTTTCCTAGCATCCCACAAAGAGGTTAGCCCACATTCACTTGGCAATACTCAGACAAACTATTTCCTAACCCTCAAAATAGCTTTTAAGTGTTTCCCAAAAGTCTTAAAATATGCTCATGAGCTGTATATATTTTTCATTTGCTGAACTTTCAAGTTGAAAGATTCCTTAAAGGAAAAACAAAACTTGCAGAGGAACGATTTTTAAATATTGTAAAATCTAAATGAATGGAAAACCACTTTAAAATACCACATCTTTTAGTAATGAAGAGAGAACATACAAATGTTTATATCCAGACTAGAAACTCATCTGAATTAAAAAGCTTAATCTTTGTTTCTATTGTGATTCATGCTAACTTGCTGATATTCAATGTAGAATATTTTTATTTAAAATGAAATTACTCAATGGTTAGCAAACAAAAGCTAGTATGTGAAGGGATTCAAAATTAAAAGTTCTTTTCCAAGCATTTCACCTGGACTTTCCTCCAGGGCAATATACTTTTATTTACTGAAACTGTAAACTCATTCATTTTCTCATTAAGCAAATATTTGTTGAATGTCTATTGGTATTCTGATAGAGTTGGTGGTACAATGGGGGCAAGGTAGGCGTTAATTCAACAATCACATCCACAACTATTATCAAAGGACTGTATGAAGAGGGAGACACATAGGGAGCCTTGAAAGACCTGAGTGGGCTAGAACTACTGAGATACCCCATGGAGGACAGGAAGCCATGAGGGAAAGGAAGATCCAGTGTAGTTAGAGTTTTCCTGCCTGGCCCACAGTCAGGACAAATCTCTCTCACCCGCCAGGCCTTTAGACGCTCAGAACTAACCAAGTAAACACACAGAGACTTACATTGTTTACAAACTGTATGGCCGTGGCAGGCTTCTTGTTATCTGCTTCCTCTATCTTAAATTAACCCATTTCTATTACTCTATACTTTGCCATGTGGCTTGTGGCTTACTGATGTCTTTACATGTTGCTTGTCATGGCGGTGGCTGGCAGTGGTGTCTCTCTCCCAGCCTTCCACTTCCCAGAATTCTCCTCTCTCTTGTCCCGCCTATACTTCCTGCCTGGCCACTGGCTAAACAGCATTTTATTTATACAGAGCGATATCCACAGCAATCCAGGACAACACCAACAGTTCTGAGTTGAGAAGACTCATAGCCTCTATGAAGTTCTGAAGAAGGTCGAGGACCCAGAAAGTGAGACAGAAACCATCTCTCCTGGTCAGTGGGTCTAGATTTTACTTATGACTTTGATTTCCATGCCAAAGCAGTCAAAAGTAGGTTCTTAAAGTATTTTAATCAAAAGGGTATAAAGACTATGCATGTATACATACACGCACATCTTAAGAACACTGCTGTGGAACGTCAAAGAGAGATGCCTGTTCACCAAAAATTTACACTTTTTTCCCGCTCCGGTATGTGCTGGATGACAAATCTCAGTCTGTTGCAGTAACTGCCACCAGGTGACCATTAATGTAATGTAAGCACAGGTGATATGCATATTATTTCCGGGCCAAGACTTTTAAGAGACAGATGTTACATCATCTGTCTTCTTTTTGTTTCTTTTGCTGATGAATAGAGATGATAAAGACATATCCCAGGAGAAAGGCTCAAATGTGAAACGTCCCACAGAGGCTCATGTGTGTGAACCCTTGGTGCCCATCTAGGGTTGGGCCTGTAGGCGTGGTCTAGCTGGAGGAAGGGAGTCACTGTGGGGGCAGGCCTTCAGTATTCTTAGCCCCACCCACTTCCTGTTTTCTCTCTGGCTGCAATATTGCCTTATTCTCCTGCTGTGTCAGCTTCCCCATCACGATGGGCTCTATCCTCTTGATCCGTAACCCCCCCAAATCCTTACATCCTAAAACTGCTTCTGGTTAGGTATTTAGTCACAGATCCAAGAAGGGCAACTAATATAAAAGTTGAAGGCAAGAGAAAGAAAGTTCTCAGATTCCTGACACAGAATATGAAGAAAGCCCTTTTCCTGCCCAGGAAGATGAACATTGTACTATTTCCTGAGTAAAAATCACAAAAATAATTTATATTATGCCTGCATCACTAGAAATGTTTACATTCATTTGTTATTGCAATTAGATAATTCACTGCTTCTGCAATCTCCAGCGCCCTGTTGTAATAGCTAGCAGTCTGTAGGGATTGCCTTTTTGGTGTCCAGTCACCTCAACTTCCAAATGTGTCACAGTACTTAAACTTTCAAACCCTTTTCTGACCCAGTAATGGCACCAGCATTGTAGACATTGTGGTTGTGTAGGCTTCATTCAGAGGAGTCAGCTCAGCTCTCGATTTTCCTCTCTACTGCTCCTTCCCTTGGCCACTCTCTCCCTCCCCTTCCTCTCCTTCCCCCAGAAACGCTGATCACCAAACTCTGAACCTCTTTCATGCCAGCGGTGTTACTGCAAATGGGGGTTGGGGATTTAGCTCAGTGGTAGAGTGCTTGCCTAGCAAGCACAAGGCCCTGGGTTCGGTCCTCAGCCCCCCACCCCCCCCCAAAAAATAAACGTGGTCTCTCTCAAGAGGCAGAGGGGATAAAGTGCAAGCCATGGGGCAACAGTGAGCACCTAGTAGTTCTTAGTGCTCCCGTGAGTCTTCCTCCTTGTTAGTCCATTTTGCTTGACCTTGTATAATTCATCTTCCAAAGCACTGGTGTCACTGCCTGCTTAGGAAGGTCAGCATCTCTTTTTCCCCAGTATATAACACTCAATTATTTCTGTTCTTTTAAAAATGTTTTTGATTGAAATAACTACATCAATTTCCCTCCTTCTTCCTCCCTCCAGCCTCTCCAAGTTACCTTTCCTTTGAACCTCTTTCTCTCAAGTTTATAGCTTCTTTTTATTCGATTATTGTTACAATGCACATATTGGTTACATATAATTGAATGTGTATGCACAAATATACATAAATAGAACCTGCTGAGTCCATTTTTTATTGCTCGTGTGTATATGGTTTCCAAGTTGACAGTTCCGTATTTGACAACCAATAAAGAGACTCATCCCTGGGAGAGGCTAATTCTCCCAACAGTCCATAGTTGCCTGTTACTCTTTGTCTAAGGGTAGAATCCCTAGAAATCTCTCCCTTTCCATGTTCCCTTGTCCATTGATATTGCTAGTGTTCCTGCCTTGTTGATGCAGACATTTCTAGAGGAGACTGTTTCACATCTGACTTCCTCTTATTCTGATGGAATGAGATCTACAGCTTGTGTTCTAAGCCTACGTCATCTGATTTCTCCAACTCTTCTATTATTCTTCCTTATGCTTCTAAATAAAAACAATCATGGGAGTTTGAGAGGGAGGAAGAGCCATCAACTTTCCAGAATGACAGAACACTTAGCCACACTGAGTCCACACACTAAATGTCAAGACATCATAACAATGGCATACATATGCACAGTTTTCAAGGAGGACTGCACCTGGATGAGAACCAAAATAGTATGTGTTTATTATGTCAGCCTCACGCTTGCCAATCTTTATTTACAATTTTTATTCAATACCACCTCCCCCATGTCTCTGTGTGTGACAAAGTGTGAATTCTGGAAGGGCATGTGGAAGCCAGAAGATGACTTTCATGAGTTACTTCTCTCCTTTCACACGACTTCCTGGAATGGATCTCAGGTCATTAGGTCTGGACCACAAATACCTGTGCCGGCTGAGCCATCTCAATTGGTATAATCGCTCTAGTTACCTATGCAACAGTCCTCTGAGCTAGGTGTTCTTCTGCTTTTGCAGATGGGAAGACACTGGCTCAGGGAAATGAGAAGACTTTTATCTAAGAGTCACAGCTTTCGCCAGAAAGGAAAACTGCTCCAGATGTAAATATGAGTGTCCATGTTGAACTACATGACTTGTTACTCTCTAGTACGTTTTATTCTCCCCTGATTCTCCTCATTTTGTTTTTTCTACTTGAACCATTTCCCTATAGGTTTTACATGAGACAAAATGGTAATGTATAAAATAGAGAACACTACAGACACGTTTAATGAGAAATATTAGAAGTAATGAAAACAATTAAATATCCAACCTTTAAAAAACAGTGCAAACATGTTTTCAGTGTTGACCAGGGAATTGCTTGAAAATCCAGGCTGGAATGATCTCTTTGTGGGCATGTATCGGGCTGATATCCATCAAATGGATTTACTTTGAATGCTCATGCTATTCAGATTTGTTCAGAGCCTAAGAAAGTATCAACCTATACATCACGCTTTCCTTCATATTAACTAGTAAGTTTCTAAATAAACTAGGTTGTCTAGATACAGGGAAAAGATGAGACAATTTCTTTTTGTTTTGTTTTGGAGACAGGGTCTCACTATGTAGCCCTGGCTGGTCTAGAATTTGTTAGATGGACCAGGCTTGTCTAGAAGTCATTGAGATCCACTTGTCTTTGTCTCCCAGGTGTTGGGAGACAAAGGTGTGATTCACCATGATGGACATGAGACTATACTTATTCTGTTCCTTGTTCACAGGAATTCACTGAGCCTTTAAAATTTCTTTCTATAACTCTGGGAAACTATGATATTAATTGCATTAGTTATTCAACTGTTTTTTTTCTTCTAATCATCCATCCACCCATTTATCCATATCTTTTTTCCCATATCTCCATTTATCTTTTCATCCATGTACCTATCCATCCATTCATCTCTATTACACAAAGAGTTGGAGTTATAATGAGTAAGAAGTCATACTTCCAGATGGAAGGGGAGCTGGAGAAGATCTCAGGGTTGTTGGGGGAAGAGAAACTGTAATCAGAATACATTGTATAAAAAAACTATTTTAAATAAAAGAAAAATAGAGAAAAATAATTCATATTTCTCCTCCCCAAGAACATCATAATAAAGGAAGACAAGAAGTGTAAAAAAAATGAACACAATCATAAAGTCGGTTATAGAAACATGAACGATACTCAAAGTCATCTTTGGTTTTTGGGTCTTTGTTTCAATTGAGGATGATTTGTAATTTTTAAAAGAATAATTAAAAACATGAGTGCTTTGCTAAATATTGAGGAGTAAGTGATTAAAATGAGTTAAGTGGATTATAGATGTATAATCTTGGATTTACCTGCAAATAATAAAACCCCAGTGTCTTTGGCCTAAACAGCAAATGGATTCATTGTGAGGATAAGGAATGTTTCATGAAATTAATACCTTCAAATCCTTCATTTCTTCTCCTATCTATTTTTCTTCTCTCCCAGAATTTTCTCAAGTCCCCATTCAGGATATATTTAAGTTCATTGGAGCAGATACTGGGTTATTTCTCTTTGGTCTTGTTGCAAATTTCTCTCAGGAGGAAACTGATGGGTTCAAGTTGGAGGAGGCATTTAATTCTGGGCCAATCAACCATGACAAGTAGATCAGGACCATGAGGTGGACACATGCCAAGGAGCCAGGGAAACATGAAGGAGTGACCTGACCACAGCAACCCGTATTCACCGCAAGGCAGATAACTCCTGAGTGTCATGTAGAGATGGCACTTGTGTAGTTTACATACAGGACAGATGACACTACGGACAGATTTCTTTTCTCCTTTCATTGTTTTTATGATATTGCTCCACTTTTTTTTTATCTGGGCACACATTTACAATACTATGTTATGTCATATTATGTATTAACATAATAAAGACATGGCATTTAGATATAGGAGAACTACAAACAAGGCTTATAATATGACTAAGTTAACTATTTCCTTATACCCTTTGTCACCTTATAAATCAAATAGGAAAACGTCCCATTCATGAGGTTGTAGTGATTAACAAATGAGATCATGTTGGGAAAGCATTTCCTAAAACGTCGGGGACACACTGATTAATCAAGTGCATGGATTCACTTGAAAGCAAACAAACAAATAAAAACAATTTTCCTTGGGGAGATCTACAAGTTTTCAACAATGTCCTCATCAAGCCAGAGGGCTAACTTGTTGCTAAAGAGATATGGTCAGGGCTAATGCAACATATTTCTACAATTCTTCAATTAAGTTATTTTGTTTTTGAGACAGGGTTTCTCTGTGTAATTGGAACTTACATTGTAGACCAGGCTGGCCCTGAACTCACAGAGATCCACCAGCCTCTGCCTCTCAAGTACTGGGATTAAAGATGTGTGTCACCACCACCTGCCTTAAGTTTCTAAAAGTTTATGATGTGTAAAGAACTGTATTTTATTTTTCTTAAAAAAAAAAAAAACAGAAGAAAATATATTTAATGCCATAATTGAGCAATTTGTTCTATTTTTTATTTTTGTGTGTGCATGTGCATGTTTTGTGTGTGTGTGTGTGTGTGTGTGTGTGTGTGTGTGTTGCCTGTAGTGTGTGCAGATGTACGTGCACCTGTCTATGTGTACACACGCAGGTGGAGGAGTAGTTTGGGACAGTTGTTTCTTCCACTACCATTATTCACCTTAAGTTTTGAAGTTCACTGCTATGGCTAAGTTGGCTGGTCAGCAAGCTCTGGAGCCCATTTCCAGTGAATGCAAGGATTACATGTCTGTGCAGCCATGTTGAAATTTTATATGGATGCTGAAGATTTGAATTCAGATCCTCTGGTTTATCCAGAAAATGCTCTTACCCACCTATCCACTCCTCAGCCTCTGGGCTACTCTTTTTTGATGTACTGAAAAACTTATTTACAAGCATCCTCTAAAGTTCTTTAGTGAGCAAGCGAATTAACTTTTCTGCATTTTAAGGTATGAAATATAACGAAGACATTTTATTTCCCCTTCATTTCTTTAGTCAGCTAAGTGACTGTGCGCCTTGGCTCTACCTATAAAAGAGTGTCCTGCCTTCCTCAAGCATCTTGTTCCAACAGTAACCCCAGGGTCCGTCTTGAGCTTTCTGCACAGTTCACTAGGCTTGTCCTCCTTACTCTTGCCCCAGTGAGAGGCAGGAGGGTTTAGGAGCCTTATGCCCATGGCTGTTGAAATGCTGATGTTTTGGGCTTTTTAGTTCTTATCTTCATTGTCTACTGAAGGAAATCCCTCCAATGATGGAGAGGCACAGCTGCTCACATCAACAGATACAGACTTGTTCTTGGTGTAAGGGTGAGACCGGACGTTTGCCTCTACAGTTGCCCTTACCTGCCCTCAGTCACACATCAGTTTTCTCTTGGACAGATGCACTGGGCCCCAATAGCTGGGTATAGAAGGGTTTCCAGCCTCAGTGACTTGTTGCTCCAGATCTTTCCCAAACTACATCTTCACACCAGGATGCATGACATTCCATATAGAGAAAGATACATTTGTTACACAGAGACATAGAAAACTTACTCTTTGTTTCTCAAAGATAGTAAACAAATATACCCTTCACAATATGCATAAATGCTTTATTTTGTTTACAATGAACTGAATGAAAGCATGCTTTGTTATTGGGCATATTCTCTGCAAGTGTGACCATTCAGTGTTTGGGACAACTTGGCTACACCATGAAGACAGTGGTTTCAGTAAAGAAGCTCAAATGGAAAATTGGAGAATATAACACACAAGTTTCATGTATTTCTAAAGGAATAACATGAGGATTTGTCAATGGGATTATAGGGTCTGTTGACTTCAATCTGTGTCAATGTGTAAAACAGTTTCTAAGCCTTTCTGGCATTTCCCTGTGTCACACTGCTAAGTTACAGAGGGTCCAGGAAAGTGAGTAAAACATCCACAAACAACTCAGGGCACATTTAGGGGCCTTGGGTGTTTCGTGCCATCTTTATAAAGCTCTCTATGGCCGCTTGTTTTCTCCTCGCCCATTGGGTCCCTGCATGCTTTCAAGTCCTTGCTCCTCTGTACTTCAGCTCTCCATCTTCTCACGTTTTCTTTCTTCAGCCCTGAATATCAGAGCCTTGTTTATGGCAGGCAGGTTTTTTCCTTTATCTCCAAACAGAAAAATATCACATCTGTTCATTATTTAAAATCAGTAAGATTTCCCTGAAAACTATGTTCTCACATAGCTTCAATGAAATAATGGACACCAGTTTATTTCAAAACCATTAGAATTAGGCACAAATAAAAGAATGTAAAGGACATTAATATTATTATTCTCTACTTTTTAGATTTTTTTTAGGTGACTGGTTTTATGTGTAAGATCTAATTTTGATTCTATGTAAATATGACGTGGTAAGTACCTCAAGCACCCATCAGGGGCTCCCAAGGCTTTCAAACCTAGTATGTGTGGTGGGCTGCACTTTACAGAGTTCCTTAAATAGTTTCAAATGCAATTTTTTGGATAGTCAAGCCAATACTGAACATTGCAACATGCCTCATCAGTGAGACTTCTCAGATACATCTGAAAGAAGATACCTGAAAGATGAAAATTCAATACATTGGTGCTGCTATACTGGACTTATTGTCCCCTTTATATTTCTGGTCAATTGTAGCTGGAGAGTTTCTTTCCGGGTCCTACCAAGCTCCCACAGTCCTGCAGCCCACTTATAAAATAATCACTCAGACACTTTTATTACTTATAAACTGTATGGCCATGGCAGGCTTCTTGGTATCTAGTTCTTATATCTTAAATTAACCCATTTCTATAAATCTATACCTTGCCATGTGACTCATGGCTTACCAGTATCATAACATCTGCTTTGCATGGTGGCAGTGTCTCCTGACTCAGCCTTCCACCTCCCAGAACTCTCCTCTCTCCTTATCTCGCCTACACTATACTTCCTGCTTGGCTACTGCCCAATTAGTGTTTTATTTATCAATCAATCGGAGCAACACATTCACAGCATCCCCAGCAGTCAATGCCATAAAGAAAGAGGATGCTCTTCTTGAAGGAAGGATGTTGGCTGATCACACCTCATCAGGGAAAGAGAATCTGACCCTCTTCTCCTTGGATTTTGTACTCATTACTCAGAATATCAATGTAACTTTGCCCAAGCCAGGAAAATGCAAGTGTTCTATGCATATGATGCCCAACACATCTCAGTTCAAAACATCTATCGGTGCTCTAAGACCCTTAGGTTTTTAAGGACCTGCACAGTCTATGGCCAGGATGGTCCACATGCCACTGAATGAAGAAAGGAATGGAGTGGTAACCAGACTGCCTGCATCTCCCTGGCAGGTTTTCTTCCCTCATCTCTGGGAAGGCAAGCCTTTATCATCCCCTCTGTCACCAAACATCTAACTCCACCTTCCATTCTTCACTATCAGCTTCTGACCTCACTTATTATTCTCTTGAGAAAAGCAGCAGCATTCAGAAGAGGTGATTTCATCTTGGCTCCAGCAATTTGTCTGCCTCCCTTAGGATGATGCTGGCCTCTGCAAAGGCCATGGGTCTCATTCGTTCATTCGACACTGTCATCTTTCACCATATCATTATTTCACCTACTTTCTGTTGTGGGATATCTGTACACTGTATGAAGATGTGTTGCTGTGACTGGTGTAATAAAAAGCGGTGTGGTCAATAGCTAGGCAGGAGAGATAGGCAGGGCTTCCAGGCAGAGGAGGGATAATCGAGGTGTGCAGGAGATGCCATTGAGACACAGAATGAGTTGGACACACAAAATGGGAGAGACGTGAAAGCCACATGGTAGAACACAGATTAAGTTATAAAAGCTAGAGGGATAAGCCTAAGTTAAGTCCAAGCTTTTATAGTTAATAGTAAGTCTCCGTGTCGTTATTTGGGGCTGGCGGCAGAAAAGTTCAACTACAATTTTCAAATAGAATACTCAAATATTCCAGCCTGTGTCTTAAATACAATAACCTCACACCCATCCCTATCTATTCCTTATGTTTAGTAAGATTCATGGCATGATTTGTATATGTTCAACATATTTTAACATTCCTTCCCCATTTTCACTTTTTCCTAGGTGGACATTCTGTATAGAGGATCTTAAATTTTCAACCTGAGTTTCCCCACACTGAAACTCCACAGATTTCACACCTCAGCCTCATTTCCTCTTCTACTTACACAGTTTTCCTAGTTTATCTTGTCACCTAGGAAAAAAAAGTGTAACTTTTAAACACTTTCATTCTGTTCAAACTCATCTTCTTTCACCAGATTCTCATCTCTGTACAGATGCAACCTCTTTAAAGACATCTTCCCTAACTCCATGGTTAAGGACACCATCATCCTTCTCTCCTTCTGTTCACAGTCCCCTCACCCCTATAACTTTTATAGATGTTATTGTCAGTTGACCTTATTTATTTTATTTTGAAGGTTCATTTTCTGTTCGTTTAAACAAAACAGTGCATTGTTACATTTGCAAGATGCTTTGGCGTCAGAGACATCACTCTACTTACGTGACCCATCTTCTCTCTATCACCCATGATTTCCAACCTCCCTCACAGATAGGGAGAGAGTAAGCTGGGAGGACTGAGATGATTTCCAACCTCCCTCACAGATAGGGAGAGAGTAAGCTGGGAGGACTGAGAAATATTTAGTATATTTAGAGGTGCAAGAGGGACTTTCAGTGAAGTACAGAGTCTGGAGCCAACCTAAATCCAAGTTACAACTGGGTATTCTCCCAGAAAGGCACAACTTCACATTAGTGGAAGTTTTTAAAACCAAGCATCCCAGACTTTATCATCCAGGTTCAAAAGTGAAGTCTCCTGAATTTAGAAACGGCATGTTCTGGGGAATAGATAAGGCTCTCAGATGAAACCTGTTATTTTAATTTACTTACCTCCATCTCCTCTGTTATCTTCCCTCTTCTCTTTTCAAAAAAGATTTCATTTCTAATTATGTGCATGTGTCTGCATGTGGCTATGTGCATGTGAGTGCAGGTAACCTTGGAGGCCAGAAGAGGGTGCTGGATCGCCTTGAGCTAGATTTGCAGGTGGTAAGATGTCCACTATGGGAGCTAGGAACTGAACTCAAGTCCTCTGTGAGAGCAGTACACATTCTTAAACTCTGAGTCATATCTCTAGCTCTGTAAGTTTTAATTTTCATAAATCAGCAGCAGTAACTAACTTATTAAAGAGGGTAGACTATGTGCTTTCATAATCGTTTTACAAAGCCATTCCTTAACCTGATCAAATTGACAAAATTAACCATCATAGATGAAGAGTAATTCTCAAAAGAAAAGAATGTGAAAATGAAAACACATTTTTCAATAAAAAATAGAGAATATGATGCTTAGATTTCTCATTAATGGATGAGAGGACATTCTGTGTGTTTGTTATAGGCAGTTACTGGGACTGGGTGCTTTATTGTGGAGCAAAAGTGATCTAGGCTTCTGAGTACATATTCAGTGGTCATGCTACTGTGTTTTATAGTAACTTATCCTCAGGGAAATTGAGACTAGATGCTGTTTTCCAAATTTAAGTGCACACCCCCTTCTTTTGATAAACCATCTCTTGCCTCTAGGTCTACTGACAGAATTTCTTAGGCCACTGCAAACCGAAAATGTCAATTCACTAACAGGGGATACTTGTACAAATACACCTAAGACTTTCATTGGTATTCAAGGCCCCCTGTCCTTCCAGCATCTATGCCCAAGCCAGCCTCATTTAGGGAGAGGGCAGCAGTAACTGGTGGGCAGAATCAGGAATACAAGCAACTGAGAATTTGCTATGGGATAATGTTCTGAGAAGAGGTGCCAACTGCCTGCTCATTCTCTGTGTCTCATAAGATGAAAGCACACATCCAAAGGTAACATTACAAAGACCATTAAAATGGTGACCAGAGCACTGAGCTCCAAGTATAGGATATGCATGCTTTGAATTGGCTCTCATCACATCTTTAGGAAGCTGCTCCTGTGTCCACATCTACAATCCCAAGAGTTCCTCCTTCCTGGGAAATCACTTTGTAGTAATCTAGTAAGTTCTTCCGTGTGTTGGTTATCAAAATCTCATGTAGAACTGTTTATGAATAAAGATTCTTGGGTACACTGTGGACATTTCTATCAGTTCCTTAACTCACTCCTTTATCTTTTGTTGAACACACACTAGGTTCTAAGATTTGTGCAAAGTTTTATGAACAGGTAAAGAAGGTGGCATTCATCATCTCTGTGTTCATGGGCTGTGCAGTTGACTGGAGGAGTGTTAAGTTTGAATGTGAAAACTCCTTCACTGGCCCATGCAGTTTGAACATTTGGTCCACAGCTTGTGGTGCTGGTCAGGAAGACTGTAAACCTTTGGGAGGTGGAGACTGGCTGGAGGAGTGAGCTGCTATGGGGTGTGTGGGTGGGGATGGCTATGAGGGTTACTAAATGCACCGTTTGTGGCATGAACTCTTCTGCTTCATGGTGGGTGCCATGCAAAAAGCAGCTGCTGCAGGCTCCTGCCTCCATGGACTGAGCTCTCCTTTATGCTTTCCCTGCCGTGATGGACTCTGAACTCCCAGAACTGTGAGCAAGAATAAAGTCTTTTCCACTTGGGTTGCTTCTATTAGGTATTTTGTGGCAGGTAGGAGATAACTAATACAAGGTCACAGGCCTAAAAGAACCATCAAAAGTTCACACATTGAGTGTGGAAAGGGTGGTGAGGATGTAATTAGGGAGGATTCAGCCTGGAGTGAATGATGGGTGATGCTGCAATCCTGGAATGAGATTTGTTTCTGATTATTTACACAATCTTTTCAAGAAAATTTGATGATTAACTAGGTTTGAGATCAATTAAGTTTCCATTGATCTTTGTATTCTCCAATTCAAAGAGAATTGGCAAATATTCCTCCTTTAGCTATATCACAAAAGCAAGGAGAAATAAAAAAAAAAATGTCATAATAGTGAGTGTATTGTTTTGGTGTGAGCAATGCTCCTTAGACACTGCTTTTCTGTCCCATCTCTGTGTGAGAATCTGCAGTTCCATTGATCTTCCATAAAAGGATGACACATTTCATAGGCACCAAAAAGATTCATTACTAGTTCAAGCAAAGTTGTAGCATGACAGAAACATGACCTAAAAAAACACATCTTTTAATTCCCAGCCTATGACAGACCATGAATGTCATCACATGTCCCAGACACTTAATGTCAAACATAAAGTATCCTTGCCTCCTTCATAGAATCACTTAAATATGATACAGTGTAATTGATAGTGGCTGTGGAAAATGAGTCAGTTTGAGGGAAGTGATTCTTTTTCCTTTTTGTAATACAGAAAAGCTGTGAGAGTCAGTGTAGGTTCTCAATATGCCAAACAAACTCTACATGCATAGCTCTATTGATCTCTCCATTACAGTGATAGAGAAGGACTTCAAGAACCATCAGATCTGTAAGCCTTCATTAAAGATCTAGGAACGTGAGTCTGGTCCTTTCACATAAAATTCTAGGACATTTCAGGATCACAACTGTGTTTTAACACATTATTTCTTGGTGTTGCCTAGTCTTGACACTTGCAATAAAAAGTCATCTTATTCTACACATGAAGAGTATTCTAGTGTGGTTTTCTTTTGTTGCTGTGCTAGAACTCTGATCAATTGCAACTCAGGGACAGAAGGATTTATTTGGCTTACCTCTTATAATTCATCATCAAGGACTGCCCAAACAGGAACTCAGTGCAGAAACATGGTGGCAAGAATCAGAGCAAAAACCATAGAAGAATTTTGCCTACTGGCTTTCCCTCCACAGATTTCTCAGATTGCTTTCTTAACACAACCCAGGACCACCTGCCCAGGAGTGGCATTAACCACACTGGGCTGGGTCCTCCCACATCAATCATTAAGCAAGAAAATGTCTCACAGACATGCCCGTAGGTCAATATAATAGAAGCAAATCTTCAATTGAGATTCCCCTTTTCCAAGTGATTTTAGTTTGTGTCAAGTTGACAAAAACTAGCCAGTATACACAGGGATTGAGATAATTTGAAGCTGATGGAACGTTTTATTCCAATTCCAAATTTTAAGGGGTTTGTCCATGCTTTACACTCTGATCTTTGCTCTTACCTTGTCACATTCTTAAGACCTCTGCTTTTCTTTGCAAAGATTCTTGATATCCTGGAAGCACATTGGCCTCAATGCTGGGCTTTATTATCTCTCTCTCACAGGAGAAAGAATTAATAAGATGAACACAACTGTCTAGACAAATTACATAGAGAGACAGGTCCATAGGAAATATAGAAGTTGGTTAACATTCTTGGAACATAGAAAGGGTAGCTTTTGTTTCTGTACTTTTGGGGTCTTACTTGACAAAGTTATTACTTACACCAATTATTTGTATTTCCCTGTTTTCATCTGTTAAAAAGAGTCTGAGAAGAGTGGGAGAAGAGGATGGAAGGGGGACAGGGGTTGGTATGTAAAAGGAAAGAAATTTTTTTAAATAAAAAACTATAAAAAACATCTGAGGGTTTCACACATGGTTGTTCAATTTATTGTTAATATTAAAACAGATCCACTGTTCTTTCTTAAAAAACAAACAAAACCCCCAAACATCAACAAAACCAAAAAACCCCAACAAAGTAAAACAACTCCCCAAAAGAGAAACAAACACCAAACTGTAATCAAATAAATCACACATAAAAACCGTGAAGTCTGTTACATGGTTGATATTGACATACTCAGTGTCACTCTATGGGAGAAAACTGATTTTTCCTATCCTAGAAGGTATAAGTGACATTTCTGTTGTTAACCTTTATCCTAGTAGTTAGGCTTGCATTTATTCATTCATTCTTTCATATTTTTAAAATATAACAAAATAAAATATAACGAGGTAAAACAAAAACTATGACATCAATGTTAGACAAAACAAAGCAACAGAAGGAAAGGAGACCAAGAGAAGAC
Source organism: Onychomys torridus (assembly GCF_903995425.1). Taxonomy (NCBI): domain Eukaryota; kingdom Metazoa; phylum Chordata; class Mammalia; order Rodentia; family Cricetidae; genus Onychomys; species Onychomys torridus. The sequence goes on along the minus strand of NC_050461.1, from coordinate 32,333,382 downwards.
CCACCATTCACACATTCAGGAATCCCATAAAAACACTAACTGGAAGCCATAACAACAAGCACGGAGGACCTGGACAGACCTGTGCATGCTGCTTCAGTCTCTGTGAGTTCATATGAGCTTTGTTCACGTTGATTTAGAGGGCCTTGTTTATAGCAGGAATCTTAATAGGTCTTATTAATAAATCAAACCTGGAGCTGGGTATTGGGGTGAATGCTGGAAGATCAGAGAAGCAGAACAAGGCACAACTACCTCACCTTTCCAATTTCTCAGATGATGCTGTTTTTTTCAGGCTGGAAGCCTCTGAGTCCTCATCCAGAATGAATCTCAGCTGAACTGTTGCTCAAAAGCCTAAAAGCTTAACCAGCCTAGTTCCTCGTCCTCACGCCTTAAATACCTTTCTGCTTCCTGACATCACTTCCTGGGATTAAAGGCTCTTGTTACCACGCCTGGATGTTTCCAGTGTGGCCTTGAACTCAGAGATCCAGTTGGATCTCTGCCTCTGGAATGCTAGGATTAAAGGTGTGTGTCTCCATTTTCTGGCCTCTATATCTAGTGGCTGTTCTGTTCTCTGACCCCAGATAAGTTTATTAGGGTGCACAATATTTTGGGGAACACAATATCACCACACTTGTTTTCTGTGTGTCTTCTGTTTCTCCTGGCTCTTACCTTCTGTCTCTTCTTCTGCAGGGTTCCATGAGCTCTGAGGGGAAGGATTTGATGGAGACATGTCATTTAGGGCTGAATGTTCCAAGGTCTCTCACTCTCTGCATAATGTCTGGCCATGGATCTCTATATTTGTTCCCATCTGCTTCAGGAGCAAGTTTCTCTGATGATGGCTGAACAAGGTGCTGATCTATGAGTATAGAAGAATGTCTTTAGGAGACATTTTGGATAATGTTGATTTTCAACTCTATGGGTCTAGACTCTAGAACCACCTAGAAGACAAGTCTCTGGGCATGCCTATAAGATGATCTAGATTAAGTTAATTGAGATGGGAAGACCCATCCTAAATATGGGTGGTTTCATTTCACTGGCCTTAGTCCTCTGCTGAATTAAAAAGGCAGTGTGAGCTGAACACAAGCATTCATCACTCTCTGCTCCTTGACTGTGGACACAATGTGACCAGCCGCTTTGAAGTTCTTGTCACCAGGACTTCCCTGTCAAGATGGACCATATCCTTGATATGAGATCCAAAATGAACCCTGCCTCCAATAGGCTTGCTCTATGTCACATGTTTTGTCATGGCCATAAGACAAGGGGCTAGTGCAGATATGTCACAAAAGGCTCAGTATCTAAGTATGTCCTGTTGGAGAAACCAGATAAAAAGACAGATCTTAAAAATTACACTTATTTGCTTCATTTACTTGTATGTATATATGTGTGGGCTGTGCATGAACCACATTGTGTGTACGGATATGAGAAGGCAATTCTTGGGAGTTGAATCTCTTCTTCACCATGGGGGACTCAAGTTATCAGGCTTGGCAGAAAGCTCCTTTATCCACGGAGTGAGTCATCATGCCATTCTTAAGTGACAATTTAAAAACAAAGATTTTGAATCTGTGTTTATGTGGATGTTTGTGTGGCTGTATGCCAGATGTGTGCAGGTACCAGTGAAGGTCAGAAGAGGTTGTTGGAGCTCCTGAAGTTGGAGTTATGGGTAGTCATGAGCTGCCTGATGTGGGTGCAAGGAACCAAAGTCAGGTCCTCTAGAAGACCAGCAAGTGCTCTTAACCACTGAACAATTTCTCCAGTTAACCAAAAAATCAGAAGAAAGGAAGAGAGAGAGAGAGAGAGAGAGAGAGAGAGAGAGAGAGAGAGATAGAGAGATAGATAGATAGATAGAGAGAGAGAGAGAGATTGAGAGAAAGAGAAAGAAGGAAAGGAAGGAAGAGGATGGTGAGGATGATGAGGATGATGAGGATGATGAGGAAGAGTATTAGCAATGCAAAATCAGTTGTAGTAAAAATGATATTATAGCCATAATCCTATGTTTACCAATAATAATAATTATTACAAATTCATAGACTTGGTATTTAGAAGTCATTTAATATTTAGGAAAGTGAAGAGAACTAGCTAAAATATGCATACACAGAGAGGTCAAAAGTAAAAGAAGAGGAAAAGATATATAACCCAAATATACTGGGGAAAAAAAAAAAAAAACCAGACACATATTCCAGTCAAAATGTTGTCTGGAGGAAAAATCACTGAGCATAAGGAGGACTTCTAGTCATGAAAACTTAATTCTTCAGATACATTGTGTTTGGACTTTACAGTCAAACTTCAAAACATTTAAGGCAAATCTATAAAAAGAGCGTAAGCATTTAGAAAATTCCTGCGAGTTATTGGTGAGCCAAGTAACAGTTCTTTGAATACATAAAAATTTGGTCAACATCATTGGCAAGCTTAATATGTAAGATATGTAACCCCCAACACTGTAAATTTTATTCTCAACCATACAAAGAAGCGTTATGGACACTGGCCCATCTTAAAGTATGGTTACATAGGTTTTAGCTTCTAGAACATTTGTAATCAGTTACACATAAGTAACAGAATATGTGGGGAAGATGTATACCTTTAAAAATCCATTTTGAAGAGTTGCAAACTAACTCTGTTAAAGCTGAGTAAACATACACACACACACACATACACACACACATTTTGACTTTTACATTTCAAAAGCCTATGAATTAATGTGAATCCAGCTTTTTGAAGTACATATTTATGATTTTTAATCAAATTTAATAAGCAGAAGAAAATCATCTATTTTTGTTTCTTGAGTCAGCTGTTAAGTTTCAGTCTTTCTGAGAAACTTTCATTTTACCCAAGTTTTTATGTGTCCAAGAAATGCTTATTTCAGCTCTTTCCTTTCAAAGTCCCTGTATTATCTAGTTATCTTATTTTTCATTTTTAAGATTGTTTATTTGTGCCATTTCATATTTTCAAAGATCCTCAAAATGTGTATTTTATTAGTTCCCCCCACCAAATGAACTTTTGCCTTACTTGATTCCCTCTACTGTATATTTGTTTTTCGTCTGATTGATTTTCACTCTTATCTTTATAGTTTCCTTCCTTCTCCTCTCTCTGTGTTTATTTTGTTGTTCTCTTGCTTGAGTTGCTTAGCTCATTTATGTTCTGCTCTTCTCTTCTTGTACAAGCCCTCAGAGCTGTAAATTTTCGGTCAGTTCTAGCTCCTTACTCTGGCATGTGGAAAGTGGTGAAGTTGGGGTTCCTCCTGCAACTGACATGGAGGCAAGCCCTCATAAATGTGACAGGCAAGGGGTGCAAATATGGATGGACTTGTAAATCAATGCTGGCATCTTGGTACCCATTTACTGCTTAGTTTTTTTTTTTTTCTTTATGAAAAGAAGCAAATAAGCAAAAAGTTGAATTTGTTGATTGGGGCTGTGACATAAGCACAGTCACATGATTATTGCTTATGCTTCCCCAAACACACCTTAAAAAGGAAACCAGACAGAAGAAAAAATGGATAACAGAACAGCTGAGTAGTAAGGCTCTATCTAGAGAACAAAACCAACAGTATAAACAGTAAAGTGAGGCTAGCTAACTGTTTACAAAAACCGGGAATTATAAGACTATGAGAAGAAGTTAGCAAATGTAGACCAAATAACTGTAAATAAAATGAGAATGAAAAGTCAAGCTTAAGGGGCCCCTGGCAGTAGGATCAGAATCCATCCCTGGTGCATGAGCAGGCTTTTTGGAGCCTACTACCTATGATGGGACACCTCCTACAGCCTTGAGGCATGGGAGGGGCTTGGACGTGCCTCTACTAAATGTATCTCCATGGGAGGCCTTACCTTGTAGGAAGGATTGGGGGATGGGTTGGGAGGGGGAGGATGGAGGGGTGGGAGAAGGGAAGAGGGTCATCTTTGATTGCATGTAAAATTAATTAAAAAATTTCTTAATAAAAAAGTCAATGAAAGAATTTATAAAGATTCCATGCTAGGCAATTCTGAAAACTACAGGAACAAAAAAAATGCCAAAATTGATAAAAATAATTGGAATAAATTTTAAAAATATGGAGCTCATTAATAACAATTAAAGAAATCAACCTAGAAGAAAAGATGTCATAAAGATCCTCAGTTATGATCTTCCTGTTCAGAAAGTTCTAGATGAAACTCACCAGACTCTTGAAGGTATAAGAGCAGCCATTTGGCTTTTGAAATGAGGAAACTACAGGCTGACTTTAAGCCTGACTCAGAAGCTCTAGAGAAAATTCAGCCCTAGAGAAAAATGTAATCACAAGATTTGTGGGAAAATAGATGCACTTATAATATTCAGTGAAGTTACACAACTTTAGGAAAAACATCCAGGTTCTCCCTCCTATGCAGAATGCATCCAACCATACACATCTATGAGTAGATGACTGTACAAGTGCATACAGTATAACACCAGAGAAGAGGACAAGAGAGGCTAAACTTTAGGGGATAGTGCAGGTAATGGGCATGAGTTATGAAAGAGGATATGAAGCTAATTGTTTTTCTAGTTCTAACTCTGTCCTCGATTTTTTTGCTTTTGGTAGTGGAAAAGTGGATAAAATATATTTGGGAGTAAAAGTGTGTAATCCATTGGAAACCTGCACAACTGTATGCTGTGGATAGCGCTCTGTGTAAATAAAGTTCTGATTGGCCAGTGGCCAGGCAGGAAGTATAGGCAGGACTAGCAGAGAAGAGAATTGTGGGAGGTGGAAGGCTGGGGAGAGACACCGCCAGCCGCCACCATGAGAAGCAACATGTAAAGACATCGGTAAGCCACAAGCCATGTGGCAAAGTATAGACTAACAGAAATGGGTTAATTTAAGATAGAAGAAGCAGATAGCAAGAAGCCTGCCACGGCCATACAGTTTCTAAACCATGTAAGTTTCTGTGTGCTTTCTTGGTTGGGTCTGAGTGACTGTGGGACTGGCGGGTAAGAGAGATTTGTCTTGACTGGGCCAGGCAGGAAAACTCTAACTACAAATGGCACCCAACGTGTTGGCAAGAGTTTCCACCTAAAACCTGAGAAAAAAGATTCTAAAACGGAGCTAAAAACAGCTTCCTAGTTGTCTCTCTCAAGTTAACGGCAGCCTGCCGGTTTGAGCTTCTATGGCGGGTTCCTGGCGTGTGCGTCTGACCTGCAGTGTGGCGGGAATGAGGAATCTACAAGTGGCACTTTACTCTGCTGCATGGTGGATTTAGCCTTTGCTAGTTTAAAAAAAAAAGGTTTTTGGGCTTTGCACTGCTTTGATAGAACTGCTTCTGATAGTTGATGGTACACATGGCTCCAGACCCAGAGCTGGTGGTAAACTGTACCACCACTGTGTTGGAAAGCTGAGGTGGGCGGAGCCAGCAGCCACAGCGGTGTTTCAGTCTTACAAAGATGGATATTACACAGAGAATCTGGTTTATGTTGTCTTTGGGATTTTTAACTACAAAAAAAGATTTGATCGTAAAAGCTGTTGAGTTAAACAAATATGTAAATTTTAAAGGTACCTTGACTTCAAAATTTGGATATAAGGATATGTTGCTTTGGAAAAAAGTCTCTGCTTTTGTTTCCACAGAAAGCCAGAGGCTGTGGATTTGTTCCTGATTAAGATACATCAGGTTTGATCAGCCAAGACCACCTGAAAGGTCTCCGATGACACCATGGCCCAGATGATCTGACATCCAGAATGGTTTCAAGGCAACTGGCTCAGAGGTTTACCCTCACGGACTACTCCATAATCCTAAAATTTTCTTTGTATCCCCATAAGATACAGCGCCCCCCTCCAGCAGGAAGTAGTAAGAGAAACTACGCCCACATTCCCAAAATTATCAAGCTGGCTTTGGAGATGGAATTGGCTCACTCCTTCTCTAAACCCAGACATATTGCTAAAAGAAAAGGTTAAGAGATTCTTGTGTCCCAAATCAGAAGAGCCCTCTGGTGTGGGACAGAGAAAAACCAATATTTTTCTTTAAAGCAGGTTGATTATAAATGCCATCTCTTTCTAAAGAAGAAAAGGGGATATGATATAGATATAATAGGATGAAAGTGTAGATTAAGGAAGGAACTTACTTCTAAAGAGCAACAACTTATTTAAAATGTTTTACATTGGTATAGATTTTAGTCTACTGATACAAACTTAAAGTTAATTTTCTTATACTATGTATATATTTCTACTCCTGTTTAAGGTATTATGTTTATATAGCTCATTTAAAATTGTAATGGATAATTAAAAATAGATTAATAACTGGTCATCTATGATAATCATACACATAGGCATGTTAGTTAAGTCTTCTAGGTATACACAGAGATATTTCAGATAGACAGGTACTCTTCAAACACTTCAAAGGGCTACAGAATATGGCATTTAAAATATTTTTAAAATTTAGACTTTCTGGACAGTGAGACATGTCTGCTCCTGGCAACACCGATTTACTTCAGAGAGGAGAATGGGCATTGAAGAACACTTCATATTTTATCTTCACCTTGGCAAAAATAGCCATTTGGGCAAGAAACTGTTCTGGCCTGGACTGCTTGATTGACTGGACATGCAGGACCCATAGAAAGGTGACCACTGAACTTTGCTTGACAAAATGGTCCTTCAGGTTCCTGCTTTACAGAGGAAACTGCCAGGCATTCTACAGGACACTGAGAGAAGTGACCAAGAGACTCTAGCCCTGTGGGCTGAAGACAAATGCCCCAACTTTACAAAGGAACATTAGGTGACTGTTCAGGCTGCCAGCTGTCTCTGTCTACCCTGCAAGACTCCCGAAAGTTGCTTGCATCCTTCTCCTGGTTCTCAGGTAATATTATATCCTTCTGAGGTCTTTGATGCGGTTGAAGACTAGATAGTTATAATTTCCTCAGTTATGATAAAAGATAAGTTAGATATAAAACCTTAGACTCACAAATATAAGATAGATAGGATATCTTCTTTAATATTGTAACTGTAATTCTTGCTTGATAATTGTTTTGTTATATGTAATTGTACTATGTAAAAGTTAAAACCTTCCTTAAAAAAAAGAAAAGGGGAAGTGCTGTGGATATCGCTCTGTGTAAATAAAGTTCTGATTGGCCAGTGGCCAGGCAGGAAGTATAGGTGGGACAAGAGAGAAGAGAATTCTGGGAAGTAGAAGGCTGGGGAGAGACACTGCCAGCCGCCGCCATGAAAAGCAACATGTAAAGACACCGGTAAGCCACAAGCCATGTGGCAAAGTATAGACTAACAGAAATGGGTTAATTTAAGATAGAAGAAGCAGATAACAAGAAGCCTGCCACGGCCATACAGTTTCTAAACAATGTAAGTTTCTGTGTGCTTTCTTGGTTGGATCTGAGTGACTGTGGGACTGGCAGGTAAGAGAGATTTGTCTTGACTGGGCCAGGCAGGAAAACTCTAACTACAACTGTATTCCAAATGGCCATTCTAAGTGAAGAGAAGTTTGTTGATATAAATTGACTTTGAGTCTGCTTAATTTTGTTTGATTTGCAATTTCTTTTTTATTTTTGTTTTCGGTTTTTGTTTTTTTTTGAGAAAGGGTTTCTCTGTGTAGCCCCGGTTGTCCTGGAACTCACTCTGTAGATCAGGCTGGTTTTGAACTCAGAGAACTGTCTGCCTCTGCTTCCCGACAGATGGGATGAAAGGTGTGTACCACCACTGCCTAGCTATTCACAATTTTTAATAATTTATAAATTTTAAATTAATAAAGATAAAAGCCTGGACTAGAATTGTATATGGACAGGAAATTATGGACAAACAATACTTAAGAATAGATTCTGAGCAGCTAATTAAAATATTGGGTAACAAAATAAATGGAATTAACATTTTCAGAATATTCCACACAACAGCCCAGAGCACACATTCTCCCAGGAGGTTCACATACATGTTAGGGCAGAGGACAAGCCTCAGCACATGTATTAAGGCCAAGATCTTATCAATCATCTTTTCTGACCAGAGTAGAAGGAAATTATGAGTCAGTCACAGAAAGAATTCTAGAAAATTCACAAATACACAGAGATTAAAAAAGGATGGTCCTCAACAACAAATGGGTCAAAGATAGATCTAAGGGAAATAAAGATTATCCACTGACAAACAAAAACTAGGGCCCAGCAACCTCACACCTGTGGGATGCAGGACAAGTATACCTAAAAAGAGGATTTTGTAGCATAAACGCCTCTATCAAAGAGCAACTTTAGCTAGACATACACACTACATAGGAGAGGAAGGAGCTAACACTAAAGATAACAGAATGAAGCAGATGCTAAACACCAAAGCAAAATAAGTGAAATTTATGTTAAAACGACAGCAGAAACGGTCAATGGAAAAGACCCTTACAACTGAAGAAGCCTTAGCCAGAGTTAGGAAAAGGAGATAAAAATAGAGCCAGAAATCCAAGAGGAGAAATTGCAACTGCCACCAACAGAACTGGAGAGGAGCATGGGAGAGCACCAGGGACCATCGGCTGTCTACAAACTGGACAGCCTAGAGAAATGGGGACGTTCCTCCTGCCGTGCATAGCTGAGTGATGAGTCCAACGATGTCGCCTGTGTCATAATGGGGATGAGAAGGGAGTCACAGCCAAGGGACTCTTGAAGTTTAACTAGAAGGCTTCAATACTATTTTTTCCCCTGGCTCTTTCTCACCTCTTTGCCTCCCTCTTTTCTTTCTACATTTTCACTCTGCAGCCCACCCAACTTCTCCTCTCTCCTACTCCCTTTGTTCTGATACAGGCTAAAAAGACCTCCCCCTCTCCCAGATAGTGTTTTTAAATGTTCATGCTGAAGACAAACCTTTCTCAATAAACGTAGCTAAGTGTGAGTAGCTTTTAATTTGGAGGAGTGGGGATGTGGGTGCTTGTTATATCGTTCCTTGTACTTTGCTATCTTTTGAATGTCATTTTCAAAACTAAGAAAACATCTCATGGAGTCCAGTTTTTGTCCTGAACAGATGTTCTTGGTGAATTTCTAGAATTAGTCTAAACTTCGGCACCACTGCTTATTAGGAAAGCATTTTACTGTGATTATCTCTAATTTTTAACTGTAAGTGCTGAATTGCTCAGCGTGGTATTCAGTCATTATTTTTTAAAAAGTCAAAACTAGACAGAAAAATATGCAGTTTCATGTGAAAACACTCACTTCTTCTGAATACCAGAAATAAATTCATAGTCTCAGGGATGAAAAGAAGGCATTCAGAATGCTTAAGAGATAAAAGGAATCCTTATCTTGACTTGAAATAAATATGCACATGTCAGTTTTCTCATAAAATTCATTCCTCTGAACTGGCAGCCTTTCCCACAGTCATGGCAAGCCTTGGTTATGTTGCCTGGAAGATATCCCTGTGCCCAGGAACAGGGTGGGACACAGTCCCACTAGGATAGCCTCTTGAGGTGACAGTGACAACATCCTCCTTTAGGGCAGTCACTCTTGGGCACAGGATGATCTCCCGTGGGAAGCAGTGTTCAAGATGTGATGTTACTTGAAAGAGACCCAACGTAAGAGGGGATTTCATTTTTCCTACGACACAGGCATTGCACTCATGATTCTGGTTTTTAAAATGGCTTGTCTTGGTTGATTCCAATGATTACTGGGAAAAATTGAGTACCCTAGCACCTTTGCTTTTTGGGAGTATGTCAGCACCACAAGAAAAGTACTTAGGTGATCTTGAATGTTTTAAGGCCAGGAAAATCAGAGATGGGCCTTGCTACATAGCAACTTGATTCATGTCCAGAGTACAGACTCCAGAGCCAGAAGATGATCTGGGCGGAGTTTCAGTGTGTCAATCTTCCAAGATCTTTTCAGTCTAATTTGTAGATTATGGCTGTTTATAATCTCTCAAGAGCATGCTGATGATATCATTAATGAAATAATGAATACAAAGTGCTGATTACTATCACCGGCTACAACTTGGATCAGCGACTTACCCAGGTTTTGTCTGCCTTGTCATTTGCTTATTCTTATCCTATCTGCTCTATTCATTTGTAGCTTATAGCAACATATAGTTTCTTACTTGTATTAGAGCATGCTCCTACTATTAACTTTTCCTTCCTCCACTCTCTTGATGCATATGAGAGATGAACACTACTTTATCACAAGCTTTCATTTTTTCTGTTTTAGATGCTTATAGATCAATATTGAATGTGGGTGAATTAAACTAAGTAACTTAGTTTGTCATGATTTGAATATATATATCACACTTTGCCAAAAAAAATGTAGATCATAATTTTATCTGTTGACAGGATTAGGTCATTGAAGCAATGTCGTCACTGAACATTAAAATATCAGTTTGTCCCACCAAATTTTACTATTTTCTTTAGACTACAGAGTCAATTCTGAAACTTTTTTTGCAGACGATATATGTTATAGACACATTTAAGAAGACATTTTCCCCCCTTTATTGGAAATAGATTCTTTTCTCACACAGTATATCCTGATTACAGTGTTCCTTCCTTATACACCTCCCAGTCCCTCCCCACCTCCCCTCCCATCAGGATCTGCTCCCTTTCTGTCTCTCATTAGAATAGCCTTCTAAGAGATAACAACAAAACATAACTAAATAAAATACAATAAGATAAAAAACATTAAATTGAAATTGGACAAAGCAGACCAACAGGAGGAAAAGAGTCAAGAAGGCACAAGAATCAGAGACCCATTCATTCACACACTCAGGAGTCCCACAAAAACACTAAACTGAAAGCATATCTCTCTCTCTCTCTATCCTATCCATCATCCATCTATCTATCTATCTATCTATCTATCTATCTATCTATCTATCTATCTATCTATCTATCTATCTATCTACCATCTATCTATATCTATCTATCTATCTATCTATCTATCTATCTATCTATCTATCTATCTATCTATCTATCTATCTATCTATCTCTCCATCAATTTCCTCCCCTCAGAGCTCAGGGAACCTGACAGAAGAGGTGACTGAAAGAGTGTAGGAGCCAGAGTGGGTGGAGGACACCAGGATAACAAGGCCCTCTAAACCAACACGATCAAATCTCATATGAACTCACGAGACTGGAGCAGCACACCCAGGGCCTGCCTGGGTCTGCATCAGGTCCTCTCAGTGTATTATGGCTTCCAGTTTAGTGTTTTATGGGAAGATACATTTTTGATTAACATAAGCTTTCTTATGCTTGGAATTTCCACCCACAGGGCTCATCAAATTCACATATGGATGGATGTGTTTTTATCTGGATGTTTGTGATATCAAAGTAGCTGAAATCATTAGCATAGATGTCCAGTATCATTTATTTCTAGAGAGGCAGAAACTCAAGTTTCCTAGAAATTGGCTAAATTAGCTTGGCCAAATGAGTTGTTGGATAAAAAAATAACATACAATTTCCAAGGCAAAAAAGAAATAATGATCCCTTTTGCTATTGAGTATATGGTCAGAGGGGCAGAGCCTGATACTGGCCATTGGAAATCACAATTGAAGCTTTTCTGGAAGGTTTCCACATTCTGGAAGATGCTGCTTCTCTTCATGATAAGCTGCTTCAATACAGCATCCTTGGTGTCTCCAGCCCTTAGAGTCCTTGCCTGTGAGGGACAATAGTGCATGGAATACGGTCTGCTCCTCCCTCCCCATATGACATGCAAGTAAGATGATATTAGAGCTTGCTGGCAAGATACCATAGCAATGTGTCTGATGGTTCTCATACAGTGTTTCCTTCTTAGACTCACTCTATGAATCTTTTCCTTGTCTTGGAACCTGAGTCCTTCTAAGAATGGTCTTCTATTTTCATCAGGAGAAAACTAGGGAGATTGCTCTATTTTTGCCCAAATAGACTGATCTTGTTCTCTGTTGGTCACATTCTTCCAGCTCCAATTTCCTTTGCTATTCTCTGTGACCTACTCTAACTGTAGGCTCCTCAGTTTGTCACAGTTCTGCTGGCATTTGTTTTCCACACTACAGTTGATCCTGGTCTGAGCTGGCTTTACACTTGCACCACTGCGTCTTCTTGATTTTACTATAGATATACTTATCTTCCATCTATTTCTGACTCTCACCCATGGCTACAGCTCCTATAGCTGAGAATGCGAAGTATATGTGCTGTGGACATTGCTCTGTATAAATAGAATGCTGATTGGCCAGCAGCCAGGCAGGAACTATAGGCAGGACAAGCAGAGAAGAGAATTCTGGGAACAGGAAGGCTGAGCCAGGAGATGCCAGCTTGCCATCCAGGGAGGAACATGTAAAGGCAACAGGTAAAGCCATGGCACACATGGCAACATATAGATGAACAGAAATGGGCTGAGTTTAAGTGTAAGAGCCAGTCAGTGGTAGGCCTGAGCTAATGGCCAAGCAGTTTAATTAATGTAAGTTTTGGAGTGATTATTTTATAAGCGGTTGCAGGGTCCATGGGGCTGGGCAGGACTGGAGAAAACATCAGCTACATATCTGTCTATATACACATATTTAAATTATTTAACTTATACAAACATATATGTGCATATATTTTGTATGATTTTGTAAATGCTTGGTTATACATTATTTTGTTTGTTTGTGCCGTGTTGGGGAGCCAAGGGTTTCATGCACACTAGCCTGTTATTCTACCTCTCAGTTTCAGCTCCAGTCTTCATTGCATATTCCTAATGTTGCTATTCTTTCTCTTGATTTTTCTTAGTACTTTGAGAGTTAAGACGTCAGAAATGGATTTTTGGGCCGGGCAGGCCTCATTTGGGGTCACTCATGGAGTTGTGGCCAGATGGTGGCTGGAGCTGTTGTCTCCTGTAGACTTGTCTTGGCAAGATGTTCAAGAGAGTTTACTCCTACCAGTGGTATTTGCTATTAGTGATGCAGACAGGAGTGCCAATGGGGAACTCTTCCACATGGTTGTCAGGGTAATTTGTACATCTTTTGTGATGGTTGGCTTTCTGTTTAGTGAGAACTCCAAGAATTCCAGGCAAAAGTTACACAAGATTTTCTGATCTGGACTCCAAAATTACATAGCTTACATAGTATTGCTTTTTCATAAGTCCATCTGTATCCATCCCAGATCCCAATGGAAGAAATATCAACCAAATTGGTGGCAAGTTATGAACTGTGATTGTCTGTCTATGTTTTGGCCACAGACAAATAGTCATTCTTTCCACATTTTTTCCTGTTTTTTTTTTCTCCTTTTTTTATTTATTATATTTGTGTTTTAATTTTACACATCAGCCATGGGTTCCCCTGTCCTCCCCACTCCTGCCCCCGCCCCCACCTTCCCCCCAGCCCCTCCCCTCCATTCCCATCTCCTCCAGGGCCAAGACTCCCCTGGGGATTCAATTCAACCTGGTGGATTCAGTACAGGCAGGTCCAGTCCCCTCCTTCCAGGCTGAACAAAGTGTCCCTGTTCCAACAGCCAGCTCATGCACTAAGGATAGGTCTGGGTCCCACTGCCTGGGTGCTTCCCAAACAGTTCAAGCTATTCAATTGTCTCATGTATCCAGAGGGCCTGATCCGGCTGGGGGCTCCATAGCTTTTGGTTCATAATTCATGTGTTTCCATTCGTTTGGCTATTTGTTCCTGTGCTTTTCCAATCTTGGTCTCAACAATTCACACTCTTACAGTCCTTCCTCTTTCTTGACAATTGGACTCCTGGAGTTCCACCTGGGGCCTGGCCAAGGATCTCTGCATCCACTTCCATCAGTTATTGGATGAAAGTTCCAGCACAACAGTTAGGGTGTTTGGCCATCTGATCACCAGACTAAGTCAGATCAGGCTTTCTCTCAGCCATTGCTAGTAGTCTACAGGGGATGTATCATTGTGGATTTCTGGGGACCTCTCTAGCACTTTGCTTCTTCCTGTTCTCATGTGGTCTTCATTTATCATGGTCTGTTATTCCTTGTTCTCCCTTTTTGTTCTTGATCCATCTGGGATCTCCTGCTCCCCTAAGCTTTCTTTCCTGACTCAAATCTTGCCCTTCATTACTCCCACTGTCGTCCAGGTTGTTTATGTAGATCTCATCCATTTCTCTGTCATTGGGCGATCCCTCAATGGATCTTTCCACATTTTAAATGCACTTGTGCCCTCTCCAAAGTACCCCATATAGTATCCTTGACTTCATCTCATATGGCTTGAACAGGGGTTCAGAGGTCCAGCATCTCATGACCTGGTGAAAGTATGAGGAGGAGTCTGTGAGTGGAGTTCCTGGAGTCCAGCCCTATGAGTACCATTCTTGATCTGGAGACTGTAATACAGAAAGCAAAGCACTAAACCAGATGTCTATTATTTATTAATTATGAATTATGTATTATTTATTATGCTGAAAGTGTTGATTAGGCATCAAATGATTGACAATACAAAAGACAGAAGAAATGTACTAATACATCTGGTGTGCTAAATACTTACTGGGCATTTTACAATTAGAGGTCAACTCTATTCTCTGGCACTAACTCTCAGTGGATTTTGGTTTGCCTTTGGAATCTTGCTTCTACCCAAACGAGTCTTTTCTTCCCATCAGAATCGAGCCCTACTGCAAGCGTCTTTTCTAGTTCATTTCCTGCTGTAAGGCCTCCCTGAATTTCGGACCATGTCCATTTCAACCCAAGATGATGGAATTCCTTTAAAACCTTTGAAACTTCCTGTGTACCAGCTTGAAATCTATCCCACGAGATAAACTCAACACTCATAAACCTCTTTCAGGGTAGCCTGTCTCCACTTTGAGAGGCCTGGGAAGCTGCTGCAAAGCCAGAACCATGATCCTCACAGGCTTGTTTAGAAGTGAGAGCCAGGGAGCATGCCTGAAGATATCAGGAAGAACATTTGTTGTTGGGAAATGACTCTGATTCAGACACTTTAAAAATTATCTCCATGTAGTTTTATATTATTGTACAACCACAGTTTAAGAGATTTGATAACAATCCTAAAATGCTTTCCTGGGAGAGATTGGAAATCATTACATTTGAGAATACAATCTTGAAATGAAAAGCCATTTCTTTGATCTATCTTGTTTTTGCTGTGCATCATGTATGGTCACGAAAATCCAGCTGAATGTCTTATCAGGCACCTTTCCTGGAACAGCTATATCATCCATATATTTTTTTCTTTCTGAATTTTGTGTAATTTTTATTCTTAAACTCTCTCATGTAAATTTTATTTTTTTGTCTTTAATGACCTTAGTAACTTTATTTTACCTTTTTTTCTGTTTTTCTTTTATTGAAAATAGTTTTTTCATACAATATATTCTGATTATGTTTTCCCTACTCTCAGCTTCCCTGAGATCTTTCCCATCTCCCTTCCCATCAAATGCACACCCTTTCTGTTTCTTGTTAGGAAACAAATGGTCATCTAGAGAATAATAAAGTAAGATAAAGGAAAAACAAACTATAATAGAAGCACAAGAAACACACACAGACACAGAGACACACACAGCAATCCCATAAAAACACAAAACCAGAAGCCGTAATATATGCACAAAGGACCTGTAAAGTTAATAACAACAACAAAAGGCCCTGAAGAAACATTATGAGACAAGGAACCTCCAAAGATGCCATTGAATTTGTTTTGGGTTGGCCATCTACTGCTGGGCATGGGGCCTGCTCCTAAGAAGAGTTTGTTCCTAGTGAAACTCTGCTGGAGAGAAGGAATTTTTCATTTTTGAGTGTTTAGCAATTGGAGATGGCTCCTGGGTTAGGGATGTGGGCTATGTGTCCCCTTCTCTCAGTGCTGGGATTCCCTCTGGCACATACCCATGGAAGCTCTGTCCATGTAGCCACACTCTCTGTGAGTTCATATGTGCATTAGTCCTACAGGGTACAGAAGGCCTATTTCCTTGGTGTTTTCCATCCCCTCTGGTTCTTAGAGTTGTTCTAACTTCTCTTCCACAGGGTTCCCTGAGCCCTGATGGGAGGTATTCGAGGGACATCTTATTTACAATTGAGTGTTCCCAGGTCTCTCACTTTCTGCATAGTGTCTGGCTTTGGGTCTCTGAATTTGTTCCCATCTGCTGCAAGAGGAATCTTTTCTGATGATGGCTGAGCCAGGCATGGATCTATGAGTACAGCAGAATGACTTTAGGAAATAATTTCATTGCTACATTCCTTCTACAGAACAGGAGTATTTGGTTTTCCCCTAGGTCCCTGGCCTATCTAGTCTCAGGTTCTTGGCCACCCAAGCAGTGTTGGGTATGGGTTCCATCTCATGGAATGGGCCTTAACACCAATCAGATAGTGGTTGGCTACTCCCACAAGCTGTGTGCCACTACTGTACCAGCACATCTTGCAGGCAGGTCACCATTGTAGATCACAGGGTTAGCAGCTGGGTTGGTGTTTACCTTTCCCCTTTGGGAGCATGCAGAGGGTCCTAAAGGGCAAAGGCTCTAGGTAGGCACCAGCTCAGCTTCTTTGTGTTCAATGAGTTGTGCTGTGGGATGTTCTGTATGTCAAATGTGTTGCTCTGATTAGTTAATAAATAAAACACTGATTTAGCCAGTAGCTAGGCAGGAAGTATAGGTGGGACAAGCAGAGAAGAGAATTGGGGGAAGTGGAAGTCTGAGGTGGAGAGATACTGCCAGCTGCCTCCATGACAAGGAAGATGTAAGGTACCGGTAAGCCACGAGCCACGTGGGAAAG
This sequence comes from Onychomys torridus, assembly GCF_903995425.1. Taxonomy (NCBI): domain Eukaryota; kingdom Metazoa; phylum Chordata; class Mammalia; order Rodentia; family Cricetidae; genus Onychomys; species Onychomys torridus. The sequence goes on along the minus strand of NC_050461.1, from coordinate 32,316,840 downwards.
TATAGATTAATAGAAATGGGTTAATTTAAGATAGAAGAAGTAGATAACAAGAAGCCTGAGCCATTAGGCCAAACAGTTTAAATAATATAAATGTTGGTGTGTTTATTTTATAAGTGGGCTGTCAGACTGCCGGGGCTTGGTGGGACCTGGAGAAAAAAACTCTCCAGCTACAGAGTTGTGCAGGTGTTGTCTTCACTTTCAATAAGGCTTTATTGTCAGTTTGTAAAGAGCAACCAATAGCCTTGGAAATAGCCTGGGTTGTTTGGGGGTTCCCTTTGGCCAACAACTTGATTAGATGTAACTCATGTTCTGGTACTGGAAGCTTCATTTGGATGAGAGATGTGCAGTTGGGGGCTCTGACTCTCCTATTATTTGGTGACTTCATTTAGATTGTTTTCATATATATATATATGAAACATATATATGGAAGCTTCTATTGTATTAGGTTTCCATATTAGTTGAAGATATGTTACATTTGTTTATGCTCTGGAACATCATTTGTTGAATCATGCCAAGATGTGTTGCATTCCTTTATGTTGCATTTGTTTAACTCTGCGAAACTGTGTTACTTTGCCTGTCTAAAATACCTGATTGGTCTAATAAAGAGCTGAATGGCCAATAGTGAGGAAGGAGAAAGGATAGGTGGGGCTGGCATGCAAAAAGAATAATAGGAGGAGAAATCTAGACTTGAGAGAAAAGGAGGAGAGGAGGATGCCAGTGGTAGCCACCCAGCCACACAACCAGCCACAGAGTGAGAAGGAAAGAAAGATATATAGAACAGAGGCAAAAGGTAGACAGAATAATTTAAGTTAAGAAAAGCTGGCTAGAAATGAGCCAAGTTAAGGCCAGGCATTCATAAGTAAGAATAAGACTCTGTATATATATTTGGGAGATGGGTGGTGGGCTCCCAAAGAGCAAAGAGTAAAAATAAAATGACACATATGACCCTTGAAATGGCCTTTAGTTTTAGCCATCCCTCCCCATGTTCCCTCCATTGCCTCCCCTTCCCTCTGTGTGATATTCCTGTTTCCCCCCCCCCCCCCCGCTCCACCATTGTCCATCCATTACTATCCATTTTATTTCCCTTTCCTAGCGAGATTCCCCTGTACCCCAGTCCCTTACTCTATACCTATACTTAATCTTTGTGGTAATATAGATTGTAGATTGCTAATCAAAGACTTATCTACATAAACTATGTTTGTTTTTCTGGGTCTGGGTTACCTCTCCCAGGATGAATTTTTCTAGCTTTATCCACTTGCTCGCAAATTTCATTTTTAAATGGCCGAGCAATATCCCACTGTGCAAATGTACCACATTTTCTTTATACATTCATCTACTGCTGAACATCTAGACTGTTTTCAGTTCATGGCTATTATGAACAGAGTAGAAATGAACATGGTTGAGTAAGTGTCTCTATTGTAGAATGGAGCATCCTTTGGACATATGCCCAAGAGTGGTATAGCTGGATCTTGAGGTCAATCTATTCCAAGCTTCCCAAAGAACCATTACACTAATTTCCACAATAGAGGTACAAGGTTGCACTCCCACCAGCAATAGGTGAGTGCTCCCTCTTACTATATATCCTCACCAGCATGAGCCATCATTTGCTTTATAGATCTTGATCATTCTGATTGGTGTAAGATGAAATCTCAAAGTAGTTTTGATTTGCATTTCCCTGATGAATCAGGATGTTGAACATTTCTTTAAATATTCTTATCCATCTGCATTTTATCATTTGTGAACCCTCAGCTTGGTTCTGTACCCCATTTTTAATTGGGTTATTTGTTTTCTTGATATCCAGTTTTATGAGTACTTTATATATATTTCAGATATTAGCTTTCTATCTGAAGTGTAATGGGTAAGAATATTTGCCCCTTCTCTAGCCTGCTGTTTTGTGTGGATGGTGGTGTCCTTCATCATACAGAAGCTTTTCAGTTTCATTTGTTAATTGTCAATCTTACAACCCATTGTATCAGTGTCCTGTACAGAAACTCTTTTCCTGTGCTAATAGGTTCTAGGTTCAAGACTGTCCCCCACTTTCTCAGATTCAGGACATCCGGGCATTATGTTAAGTTGAGTTTTATGCAGTATGATTGGTATGGATCTGTTTGCATTCTTCTACATGCAGCCATCCAGTTTGACCAGCACCATTTGTGGAAGGTTTTTTTTTTTTTTTTAATTTTTTTTTTTTTACAGTGTGTATTTCTGGTTTCTTTGTCAAAAATTAGGAATCCAAGGTGTATGGGTTTATGTTTGGTCCTCAATTTGATTTCGTTGATCAACGTGTGTGTGTGTGTGTGTGTGTGTGTGTGTGTGTGTGTGTGTTTGCCAGTTCCATGCTGATTTTATTACTATATCATTGTAGTACACTTTGAGATCAGGGATGGTGGTACCTCCAGCAATAGTCCCTCCTCTTCATCATCTTCCTCCTCCTCTTCCTCTTTTTCTTCTCAGGATTGCTTTAGCTTTCCTGCTTTTTTTTTTTTTTTTTTTTTTTTTGTGTGTGTGTGTGTGTGTGTGTGTGTGTGTGTGTGTGTGTGTGCATTTCCATAAGAAGCTGAAGATTGTTGTTCCAAGTTCTGTGAAGAATTGTGTTGGAATTTTGATGGGAATTGCATTGAATCATAAATCATTTTTGGTAGCATGACCAGTTTTACTATGTTAATGATTTACCAGCCCATGAGCATGGCAGATCTTTCCACCTTCTGATACCTTCTTCAATTTTTTCCTTCAATGTCTCAAAGTTTTTTTTATTATGTGTTTTAATTTTATACATCAGCCATGGGTTTCCCTGTCCTCCCCCATCCTGCGACCACCCACACCTTCCCTCCAGCCCCTCCCCTACATTCCCATGTCCTCCAGGACCAAGACACCCCTGAGAACTCATTTAAACCTGGTGGATTCAGTACAGGCAGGTCCAGTCCCCTCCTTCCAGGCTGAGCATGTGTCCTTGTGTAAGCCCAAGGTTCCATACAGCCAGCTCATGCACGAAGGACAGGTCCTGGTCTCACAGCCTGGGTGCCTCCCAAACAGATCAAACTATTCAATTGTCTCACTTATCCAGAGGGCCTGATCCAGCTGGGGGCTCCACAGCCGTTGGTTCATAATTCATATGCTTCCATTCAATTGGCAATGTCCCTGTTCTTTTTGCAATATTGGATTCAACAATTCACGCTCATGCAGTCCCTCCTCCTTCTTGACAGTTGGACACCTGGAGCTCCACCTGGGGCCTGGATGAGGATCTCTGCATCCACTTCCATCAGTTATTGGATGAGAGTTCCAAGACGACTGCTAGGGTGTTTAGTCATCTGATCACCAGACTAGGTCAGATCAGGCCCTCCCTTGACCACTGCCAGCAGTCTACAGAGGATATATCATTGTGGATTTCTGGGGACCTCTCCAGCACTCTGCCTATTCCTGTTCTCATGTGGTCTTCATTTATCATGGTCTGTTATTCCTCATTCTCCCTTTCTATTCTTGATCCATCTGGGATCTCCTGCTCCCCTAAGCTTTCTTTCCCTCAAATCTTGCCCTTCATTACTCCCACTGTCATCTAGGTTGTTCATGTAGATATCATCCATTTCTCTGTCATTGGGTGATCCCTGGGTCTTTCCTAGGGTCTCGTTTTCTAGGTAGCCTCCCTGGAGTTGTGTAGCAGTCTAGTCATCTTTGTTTTACATCTAGTATCCTCCTATGAGTGAGTATATACCATGTTTGTCCTTCTGAGTCTAGGTTACCTCACTCAGGATGATTTTTTTTCTAGATCCATCCATTTGCCTGCAAACCTCATGATGTCATTGTTTTTCTCTGCTGAGTAGTACTCCATTGTGTATATGTACCATATTTTTTTTATCCATTCTTCAGTTGAAGGGCATCTAGGTTGTTTCCAGGTTCTGGCTATTACAAACAATGCTGATATGAACATAGCTGAGCAAATGCCCTTGTGGTATGATTGAGCATTCCTTGGGTATATGCCCAAGAGTGGTATAGCTGGGTCTTGGGGGAGATGGATTCCCAATTTTCTAAGGAAGCATCATATTGATTTCTAAAGTGGCTGTACAAGCTTGCATTTCCACCAGCAGTGGAGGAGAGTTCCCCTTGCTCCACATCCTCTCCAGCATAAGCTCTCTTCTGTGTTTTTGATCTTAGCCACTCTGACAGGTATAAGGTGGTATCTCAGAGTTGTTTTGATTTGCATCTCTTGGATAACTAGGGATGTTGAGCAATTCCTTAAATGTCTTTCAGCCATTTGAGCTTCCTCTGTTGAGAATTCTCTGTTTAATTCTATAGCTCATTTCTTAATTGGACTGTTGGGCATTTTGATGTCTAATTTCTTGAGTTCTTTATATATTCTGGATATCAGCCTTCTGTCAGATGTGGGGTTGGTGAAGACCTTTTCCCATTCTGTAGGCTGTTGCTTTGTCTTGTTGACCATGTCCTTTGCTCTACAAAAGCTTCTCAGTTTCAACAGGTCCCATGGATTGATTGTTTCTCTCAGTGTCTGTGCTACTGGTGTTATATTTATAAAGTGATCTCTGGTGCCAATGCATTCAAGAGTACTTCCTACTTTCTCTTCTATCAGTTTCAGAGTAACTAGATTTATGTTGAGGTCTTTGATCCACTTGGACTTAAGTTTTGTTCATGGTGACAGATATGGATCTATTTGCAGCCTTCTACACATTGACATCCAGTTATGCCAGCACCATTTGTTGAAGATGCTTTCTTTTTTCAATTGTACATTTTTGGCTTCTTTGTCAAAAATTATATGTTCATAGGTGTGCGGGTTAATGTCAGGGTCTTCAATTCGATTCCATTGGTCCACATGTCAGTTTTTATGCCAGTACCAAGCTGTTTTTATTACGGCAGCTCTATAGTAGAACTTGAGGTCGGGGATGGTGATGCCTCCAGAGGTTGTTTTATTGTACAGGATTCTTTTGGCTATCCTGGGTTTTTTGTTTTTTCATATGAAGTTGAGTATTATTCTTTCCAGATCTGTGAAGAATTGTGTTGGTAATTTGATGGGAAGTGCATTGAATCTGTAGATTGCTTTTGGTATGATTGCCATTTTTACTATGTTAATCCTGCCTATCCATGAGCATGGGAGGTCTTTTCATTTTCTGACATCTTCTTCAATTTCTTTTTTCAGGGACTTACAGTTCTTGTCATATAGGTCCTTCACATGCTTTGTTAGATTAACCCCAAGGTATTTTATATCATTTGTGGTTATTGTCAAGGGTGATGTATCTCTGATTTCCTTCTCAGCCTGTTTGTCTATTGTATATAGGAGGGCTACTGATTTTTTTGAGTTGATCTTGTATCCTGCTATGTTGCTGAAGGTTTTTATTAGCTGTATCAGTTCCTTGGATGAATTTTTGGGGTCACTCATGTATACTATCATATCATCTGCAAATAGGGAGAGCTTGACTTCTTCCTTTCCAATTTGTATCCCCTTAATCTCCTTATGTTGTCTTATAGCTCTGGCTAGAACTTCAAGTACTATATTGAATAAGTATGGGGAGAGGGGCCAGCCTTGTCTTGTTCCTGATTTTAGTGGTATTGCTTTGACTTTCTCTCCATTTAATTTGATGTTGGCTGTTGGCTTGCTGTAGATTGCCTTTATTATGTTTAAGTATGCCTTTATTATTTTTAGGTATCGCTCCAAGACCTTTATCATGAAGGGGTGTTGGATTTTGTCAAATGCCTTTTCTGCATCTAGTGAGATGATCATGTGTTTTTTTTTCTTTGAGTTTGTTTATATGGTGTATTACATTGGCGGACTTTCGTATGTTGAACCACCCTTGCATCCCTGGGATGAAGCCTACTTGATCATGGTGGATAATTGTTTTGATGTGTTTTTGGAGTCTGTTTGCCAGATTTTTTTTGAGTATTTTTGCAACAATGTTTATGAGGGAGATCAGTCTGTAGTTCTCTTTCTTTGTTGCATCTTTGTTTGGTTTAGGAATCAGGGTAATTGTAGCCTCATAGAAGGAGTTTGGTAATATACCTTCTGCTTCTATTGTGTGGAACAATTTAAAGAGTATTGGTATTAAGTCTTCTTTGAAGATCTGGTAGAATTCTGCAGTGAAACCATCTTGTCCAGGGCTTTTTTTGGTTGGGAGACTTTTAATGATTGATTCTATTTCCTTAGGGGTTATTGGACTATTTAAATGGTTTATCTGGTCTTGATTTAACTTAGGTATGTGGTACCTATCCAGAAAATTATCCATTTCTTTTAGATTTTCCAGTTTTGTGGAGTAGAGGCTTTTGAAGTATGACCTGATGATTCTCTGGATTTCCTCATTGTCTGTTGTTATGTCCCCCTTTTCATTTCTGATTTTGTTAATTTGGATGCTCTCTCTCTGTTTTTTGGTTAGTTTGGATAAGGGCTTGTCTATCTTTTTGATCTTCTCAAAGAACCAACTCTTTATTTCATTAATCCTTTGTATTGTACTCTTTATTTCTATTTTATTGATTTCAGCTCTCAATTTGATAATTTCCTGGCGTCTGTTCCTCCTGGGAGACTTTGCTTCTTCCTGTTCAAGGGCTTTCAGGTGTGCTGTCAAGTCACTAGCATGAGATTTCTCCAGCTTCTTTATGTGGGCATTCAGTGTTATGAATTTCCCTCTTAGCACTGCTTTCATAGTATCCCATAAGTTTGGGTATGTGGTGTATTCATTTTCATTGATCTCTAGGAAGTCTTTAATTTCTTTCTTTATTTCTTCCTTAACCCATTGGTGATTCAGTTGAGCATTGTTCAGTTTCCATGAGATTGTAGGATTTCTCTAGTTTTTTCTGTTGTTGAAATCTAACTTTAAACTATGGTGGTCTGATAGAACACAGGAGGTTATTCCAATTGTTTTGTATCTGTTGAGATTTGCTTTGTGGCCAAGTATGTGGTGGATTTTAGAGAAGGTTCCATGGGGTGCTGAGAAGAAGGTACAGTCTTTTTTGTTTGGGTGGAATGTTCTGTAGATATCGATTAAGTCCATTTGAGCCATAACATCAGTTAAGTTCATTATGTCTCTGTTAAGTTTCAATTTGGCCGATCTGTCCAGAGGTGAAAGTGGGGTGTTGAAGTCTCCCACTATTAATGTGTGGGGTTTTATATGTGATTTAAGCTTTAGTAATGTTTCTTTTACATATGTGGGTGCCCTTGTGTTTGGAGCATAAATGTTCAGAATTGAGACTTCATCTTGGTGGATCTTTCCTGCGATGAGTATATAATGTCCTTCATCATCTCTTTTGGTTGATTTTTGTTTGAAGTCTATTTTGCTGGATATTAGGATGGCTATACCAGCTTGCTTCTTAAGACTATTTGATTGGAAAATCTTTTTCCAGCCTTTTATTCTTTGGAGGTGTCTGTCTTTGAATTTGAGATGTGTTTCTTGTATGCAGCAGAAAGATGGGTCCTGTTTTCATATCCATTCTTGTTAGTCTGTGTCTTTTTATAGGTGAATTAAGTCCATTGATATTAAGGGATATTAATGACCAGTGATTGTTCATTCCTGTTGTTATTTTTATTTTTTGGTGGTAGTGTGTATGTACTTCTCTTCTTTGGGGTTTACTGCTATGGTGTTATCTATTGCCTGTGTTTTCATGGGTGTATCTGCCTTCCTTAGGTTGGAATTTTCCTTCTAGTGCTTTTTGTAGGGCTTGGTTTGTGGATAAGTATTGTTTAAATCTGGTTTTGTCTTGGAAGGTCTTGTTCACTCCATCTCTGATGATTGAAAGTTTTGCTGGGTATATTAGTCTAGGCTGGCATCCATGGTCTCTTAGTGTCTGCATTATATCTGTCCAGGTCCTTCTGGCTTTCAAAGTCTCCATTGAGAAATTGGGTGTTATTCTGATGGGTTTGCCTTTATTAGTCACTTGGCCTTTTTCCTTTGCTGTCCTTAATATTCTTTCTTTATTCTGTACGTTTAGTTGTTTAATTATTATGTGGTGAGGGGACTTTTTGGGGGGGTCTAGTCTGTTTGGTGTTCTATAGGCTTCTTATATCTTCATAGGCATTTCCTTCTTTAATTTGGGAAAGTTTTCTTCTATGATCTTTTAAAATATATTTTCTGTGCCTTTGAGTTGGTATTCTTCTCCTTCCTCTATCCCTATTATTTGTAGGTTTGGTCTTTTAATGGTGTCCCAAATTTCTTGGACATTCTGGGTCATGACTTTGTTGGTTTTAGTGTTTTCTTTGACTGATGAATCTATTTCTTCTACCATATCTTCAACACCAGAGATCCTCTCTTCCATCTCTTGCATTCTGTTTGTTATACTTGCCTCTGAAGTTCCTGTTTGTTTACTCAGATTTTCTATTTCTAGCATTCCTTCTTCTTGTGTCTTCTTCATTTTTTCTATTTCCTTCTTCAGGTCTTGGACTGTCTCCCTTGATTTTTCATGATTTTCTTTCAAGGACTTATTGTTTTCTTCTGCTTTAATTGTCCTTTCCTCTAGTTTTTTTTTTATAGTGTTCTTCCCATTTTTTGATTGTCTGTTCCTCTACTTTATTTTTGATTTCTTCTATATAAGGCTCTAGCCTCTTCATGATGTTACTTATAAGGTTGTTTTCTTCTTCTTCTTTCCTCTTCTTCTTCTTCTTCTTCTTCTTCTTCTTCTTCTTCTTCTTCTTCTTCTTCTTCTTCTTCCATTCCGTCATGTTCAGGTCTAGCTGTTGGAGAAGGGCTAGGTTCTGGTGATGCTGTATTGCTCTTTATTTTGTTGTATGTATTTCTGCCTTGACATCTGCCCATCTCCTCTTGGGTTTCTTCTTGGTCTTGTCAGTGTTTAGGAAGCCTCTCTCTGGTCCAGATGGAAGCTCTGGGCCAGATGGGAGCGCTGGTCCAGATGAGAATGCTGGCCAGATAGGAGCTGGGGGCTGGGGCTGGACTCTGAGTCTTGGGAAGTCCCTGGGGTCTCCCTATTTTGTCCAGATGGGAGTTCCTCTGGTCTCTGGTCCAGATGGCAGTTCCAGGGCAGGATGGAAGCTGGGGGCTGGTCTCTAATTCTCAGGAAGTGGCTGGGGTCTCTGGCAGATGGGTGTAGGGGCAAGGTGTAGAGACTGCAGTGTCTGTCTGCAGTCTTGGAAAAGGGGAGCCTTCCCGCAGGGCCAGGTCATTGGCCAGAAACTTCTCAAAGTTTTTATCACATGCATCTTTCACCTTTTGTTCTTTAGGTAAGTGTCCATTTACACGTCTTGCTTGTTTTGTGTCTCTTAGTTTTTGTTTGTTCTGAATACTCATCCCTCCTCGTGTGAAAGCTGGGCACATATTGCCTTTTGCTGGTTGACTTTTCACTCTACCAGATGTTCTACAGAACCTTCTTAGCTTCACAGAACCCCATTTGCTCACACTTGCTTTGTCTGTGGTTTTAGATTCTTAGCCAAGAAATCATTGCTTATGCCAATGTCTTCAAATATGTTCCTTGTACGTTCTAGAAATTTCATAGTTCCATGTCTCACATGCAGGTATTTGATAATTTTTTTTTTTTTTACCAACTTGATCAGTTGATATAGACTCAAAGATAGGAATAGTTGCAGTCTTCTACATGGGAGCATCAGCGTTTCCTCGCATCCTTTATTAAACCTGCAGGCTTTCTCCGATATGCATTTTTACCACTTTGTTGAGAGTCAGCTAGCTGCAGAAATTTATTCCTGTTCCATTTGCCAGTGGGTCTGTTTTGAATTCAAGATAAATTGAACACTTACCTATAAGATGTGAAACTCTTAAACTCCTATTAATAGTTGAAAAGAGGGAAAATATTGGAAGTTGGTGTAAGTAATGACTGTTGAATAAGATGCCGAAATTACAGGAACAAAAGCAAAATAAATAAATGCGACTAGGTAAACAGAATTAGATATCATGTTCTTTTGATTACTGTAGTTTCATGGTATATTTTAAAGGCAGGTAGTAAGTGCCCATGATGCATTTTTTCCATTTGAACCATTTCTACTTCAGGCAGCAGTTTAGTTAGCTGAGCATTTTCACTACAGAGCAGGCCTTCCCCTTGTACAACTTTCACTTACATTCTCTCAATTCTCTTTAAGCTCTGATGGCTAATCTCTTTGACGGCAACTTGATTAAAATCAGCAGACTTCCGAAGGCCTTTCTATTGTTCACTTACTACCCAGTGTCCAGGCTCAGAGTCAAGATACAGCCTATGGTTTATGTTGTTGCTTTTTAAAAAAATTACCCACAGCATACCACTTCCAGAATACCCATTCAGTTTTGCTTATGATTGCTGTGGAACCCATTATTCCAAAGTTCATCTACTTAGAGATCATTTTTAAATCTTTTCTTATAGTTTTGGATCGTGAGAGTGTGGAAAGGCCCCTGAGAGCCCATTTTCTCTTGGCAGCTTTTATGGAGTCTTAGGCAGCATTAGTTGAGATATGTGCTCTGAAGGCTCGGGTGCACCTGATATTCAGGATGCCTCACTTCTGCCAGATGGCTGATGGTGACTGTCCCCACCAAGCTCAGCTTGGCTCTGACTGACAGTCCATGCATGGACTCTCCAGTATGATGGTTGCAGGATGGCATGATTACTGACTTCTTCCACAAAGTATCTCAAGAGGAATTGAGGGAAGTTGTATGGCCTTTTCTGACTTAACTTTATTATTTATTTTTTTGTTTTTTTTGTTTTTTGTTTTTTGAGACAGGGTTTCTCTGTGTAGCTTTGTGCCTTTCCTGGAACTCACTTTAGAGACCAGGCTGGCCTTGAACTCACAGAGATCCGACTGCCTCTGCCTCCCGAGTGCTGGGATTAAAGGCGTGCACTACCACTGCCCGGCTCTGACTGAACTTTGTATATGTGCATATTCATGTTGGTCCATGTGTGTGCATGTGTGGTGTGTGTGTATGTTTATGTGCATGTTTATGTGTGTTTGTATGGAGCCAGAGGACAACCTTGGACATTGTTCCTCAAAAAGAGCCTCTACCTTTTTTCTTGAAACATCATGTCATTGGCTTAGATTGCACTGAGCAGGATAAGCTGGCTGGGCTCTGGTCACCAGTGATCTGCCTGACTCTGCCTTCCCAATGTCTGGATTATGAGCCTGTGCTACCATGCCCAGTTTGGTAATGTGTGTTCTGCAGATCAAACTCAGGCCTTCATGCTTATGAGGCAAGCACTTTGCCAACTGAACCATTTTCCAAGCTGCTCAGTGAATATACTTAATATTCTGTTTACTAACTTGACAGAAGAGCACCTTGTTCAGATGAGTACTGTCCTTCATGCCACATTGATTAAATTGTTCCTGAAGACAGTCCAAATGTGCTCGCCATGGCAGTACATCTTTTCCTCTAATAACAGGATGGTTGGAGAAGCTGGCTGTAAAATATGAGACACAGCATCTTGGCAAAAGAAAACAGAGCCATCAGCAAGGCCTCACCAAGAACAATTTTCTGAAGTTTATTTTCCAATGTAGACATGTGGTTTATCCAAGCTTTTTTCTTAGTTCATTGAATAATGACAAGGGTACACCTAGGTTGTATAGACTGTACACACACACTCTCTCACACACACATGAGACACATAGACACACACACATATATAGAAGGGCAGGTGAGAGAAAAAGAAAGATGATGGGATTTCAAGCAGTCCTCCAGGATAATACTTGGCTTAGCCAGTAAGGAACAGTTCTACATGTGTTTTGAAAAGATAAGCAGTCAAACCAGAGACTGCAGATTAGACTTTTCATGCTGGAGAAATGACTGGGGTCTACTGTGAACAGATATCTATGTCACACCCCAAGGCTGTCATTACATGAAGAGGTGACATTTGAGGCGCTCACATAGAGAAGGTGGCTGTCAACATGAATAGCAGAACTCTTGTAAGTTCAGACCAACTCGACCTTGCTTTTGTGCTGTGGTGGTTGGCATCACTGTTGCTTAGGTTGGCATATCGCCTTCCCACACAGGGTGGAACCAAGGGACAGCTAGAGCACAGTTATTAAGTTACTATGGCATCTGAAAAGAATTCAAAGTGCTGAAAATGATTTCACTAAAGATGAAGATAAAAAGAATCGGAGTTCCTTCATCATTAATCTTGTATTCTTATCTTTATCCAGCCCAGTCTTGTCCTTCCTTGGTGGTCTGGGGACTTCTTGCCCTTCCCCTCTGCTGGCTTTCTTCCAGATCATTTCCATTGCAGTACCAGATCTCTTTATGGTTTCCCCACATTGTTAAGCTTTTCATAGACTGCTTGCTTTGCCTCCCCAGGTTAATTAAAACATTCACTTGCTCGGGTGACACTCTCTCCTTCAAAGCCAACCGGAGTTGGCACATTCTCTCCTCCAATCCTGGGGCTAGGAGAATGGGCCAGTGTTCCCCGAGCAAGCTCACTTGGCCTATCTGTGATAGTGGCATGGATCTTTACTTCCCTCTTCTTGAACCTCTCTGTTCTCTCAATTCCCAGTCGATATCTCTGTGCAGAACAGTTTCAGAATTGCTGTCTTTTCACTTTCCCTTGGTCTTACCCTCTCAGGATTGGTATTTCCTTAGGGTTTTCCCTGTCTAAACTATGTCCAAAACCTCCAACTTGGTCTATCTCCTCACTCTCTATTCCATAATACGCTGCCAGTTCTTACCTTAGGTGATGTATTTATCCACTATGGCACCAAGGTTCCATGTCCACACATGCATGATTCTACCCTGGAAACACTCTCCAATCCAGCCTTCATACTTCAGTAAGTGGATTACATGTCATTCTGACTTGATCTTGTAGATCTCCTATCTGATCTTTCATGTCTTTTGAAGTTATGGAACCACAAAACCATTTTAAGTGAGGTCATTATGATCTTATGAAAACAAAAGTTATGTTCTCATTTAGCATTTCCTATTGGTTCTGCCTTCTGTGAGATGATAGCAGCCTACCTCTTTAGTTCAAGTGTCATCTGCTTTGCTGGTTTTCCTTTTGCTATCACAGTACCTAGGGAAGAACAGAGAGAGAACTAACAGTATTTTTAAAGATGTAGGTATTAACCAAAACATTCAATCAAATGTTAAAAAACTGATACTTCACTTACTCCATGCAAGTAATTATTGTCGCTTCATTTTCTAGAAGAAGATTTGACTTCAGGGTGGATGGAGCACATCTTGAGAATGTTAATTTATGAATGACAGAGAATATATCTTCTTAGCTCCATGTCCACAGCACCTAATTCAGTGGCTAACAATGCAAGCATTCAGTGAATCTTCATTGGAGGAAGAAATGTAGAAGGCCATGGCATTAAAGTATGGGCTATGGAGAAGTCCAGATATCTACAACAGAAACTACTGGGATAAATGGGACTATTGTAATACAGGATACACAATAGCAGTAGAGACAGAAAGTAGGAAATAAGTTTTCACAAAGGGAATGCAATGCTTTGACTGGGCTTGTGGCTACAGTACTTTGATGTTGATATCCATGAGAATCTGGTACCCTTCCTCCGCCATCCACATGCAGTAGATTAAAAGACCCCCAGTAGATGTCTGAACCTGAGGATAGTACCAAATCATATGCATATAAACACCAATGATAAAGCTTACCTTATAGGTTGGGAACAATAAGAGATGAACAGAAATTAATGAAGCAGAACAGTTTTAGTGATACACTCTACTAAAATGGCCAGCATTATTATTCTTGAGCACTGGGACCCATTATAAAGTAGAATAAGAGTAATCTGAACACATGCAACTGCAGTTCCATGAGATCTGATGTTCAAGACAAGTACCACATGAGGTAGCATACAGAGTGTGGATATGCTGGACAAATGGAGGTTCTAGACACAGGCAGGATGGAGACAACAGTGTGGGATTTCACTATACTACTCAGAATTGCATGCAATTTACAACTTACAAATTGTTCATTTCTGTTTAATGGTTTCAAAGTATGGAAGACTGAAAACTCTAAAAGGAAAAATAACAGGAGGAAATATAGCAGGCTTTTTCTTTTGAGTATATTAAAAACCAATATTGCATCATTTTGCCTTTTTTCTGCATCTTACTATGTCCTGAAATAATTACATTTTACAGGAAAGTTTATCCTAAGATAGTCATAGAACTGATAAACTTAGGAATTTCAAAATTCTGCAAGGCTTTAATGTTTTCTTAATAACCATGTACTAATGCTTATTTAAATAAAACTATAGAGTGATATAATTTTATCTTGCATTCAACTGTACCCTTACAAGGCCCAAGGTGGGTAACATAAAACACTATAACAATCATAAAATACAGATGGCTCTTTAAAAAAATAGAAATACAAAATAAACATGCAACTTGATGATGAAAAGGTGGTATTTGTTAAATTAGAAAAATATGTGGTCATGTTTAATAGGATGCCTCTACAACAGACCAGGAGTACTTGTAATTTTAGTGTAGGGTTTTGAGAACATTCTAGTCCAAACCTCTGGCCGTTAAGTAAGGAAAGTAAATCATAGAGGGTAAATGATTGATTACAAAGCAAGGTGAGAGCAACCATTATCAGCAAACACACTTCCAAGTTTGAGTTTACTTTATGGTCACTATTAATTTTGATATAATATTTTGTATTAGATTTTGAGAAGTTCACACATGCATGCAATGTATTTCAATCATATTCATTTGGCACTTCTCCCTAGAACTTCCAACAAATCCATCTCCCTCTTCAAATTCATATTCTTTTAGCAAAGATAATGCACTGAATCCAATTTGTCCTGCATGTATCCTCATGAGCGTGTTCACTTACCAGGGACTTTAACCTGACAGAAAATTGACTCTCTCTCCCCCAGAAGCCATAGCTCTTCAGCTAGGGAGAGGGGGCTGGTGAACCTCCCTTCTCCAAACTCGAATGTTGACAGGCTTGGTATTGTGCAGGTCTTGTGCAGATACCTATAGCTTCTGTGATCTCACAAGCTCATTGCTCCGGGTCTACCCCATTTCTGGCTCTTACAATACTTCTTCCCCATCTTCCTTGATGTTTTCTGAGTCTTGAGGAAAAGGGGGAGAAAAGCAGTTTCCTTTTTCTTTTTATTTATTTATTATATTTGTGTTTTAATTTTACACATCAGCCATGGGTTCCCTTGTCCTCCCCCCTCCCGCCCCCATCCCCACCTTCCCCCTCCATCCCCTCCCCTCCATTCCCATCTCCTCCAGGGCCAAGACTCCCCTGGGGATTCAGCTCAACCTGGTGGATTCAGTACAGGCAAAGTGTCCCTGTGTAAGCCCAAGGTTTTAGAGCTAGAGGTTGAACCCATAACTTCACTTTGCCTAAGCCCACAATCTACCACTGAGTGACAGGTTGTCTCTATTGTTACAAATGAAATGAGAGCTTCATTCTCCGTGGATGAACACAGGTGTCCAGCTGATGGCATAAGGACATTGGCAGTAGGTATGTTTTGTTAAGGAAGGAGGCAGGCAGATAGAGTTTCCATCCTTTCTACTGAGAGTCCCATGGGGACTAACACTGCAGAATTAGAGGTATAGAATGTGATAAACAAGCCCCCAAATATGCTTTGAGCCTTCAACATGAGGAGTTACAAAGAACAAAACCTGGAGAGAGGCATTTGGGAGGATGTACTTACCTCAGGTTTTGCAGATGACATATGATCTTGCATTTCAGTACAACACTGCCCAAAGCAGCCACTCTTTGGTTTATTTTGGGGGTAGGGACGGGGAAACAAGGTGGGCATTCAGACAAGCCAATTAAAAGAAGAAATTCTTGCTTAAGAATTATCTTTATGGCTTGTAATTATAAACTCCTCTATACTTTCTATTTGTGAAATAAAAATTATTATTCACGGGCTAGCCTCTCTTCTCATGCTTGAGTCTTAAGTTTTCCTCTGAAGGGCTGAAGGGTCTGCTTTTACTCAGGGTTTTGAAGATTTCCAGAACCCGGGTCCTTGTCTTTCTCCCACTAGTACTTATCCAAAGCTGAGGTATCCGGCTCAGGGCTGTTTTAGAGAAAGCCCTTTGATTTGTCCTGCATTTGGCCAGCTTCCAGCCCTGCTGCATGATGATTAAGTGTGCTTTTACCCCAAAAAGTTCAGAAAAGCCTCAATTATTCTCAGAACCCAGCAAGTCTTATCATCAGACTTTATACACAGTTTGAATCCCAGATAATGCCCAGTTTTCCTTTCTTGAGACAGATTCTGCTACGAGACCCATCAATATCCACAGCGAAGAAACTGAGGTCTAAACCATGAGAGGGCAATTTGTGTTTCTGAAATCAGCACCAGGTGCCCTCAAGTCCCTCTATGGCTTGCATTTCCTGCCTGCCCTCTTTTCTGGCCTTTCTCAATATCCATACATTATGAGAACTCTCATTATGCCAAATGCATGGCCTTATGCTTACAAGTTTGCAGAGTTCACTTGGCTTCACTGACCACACTGTTGAAACCAGTTCAAGGACTCCGAGGACATTGGGAAAGATGCTACAGTGAAAAGAACCGTGTAAAGGATAGGGGAGGGGTGCAACGCCTTGGAATGTAGGAGATGCTAAAACTTACAGTTCTTTGAAATACATGGTGCAAAGTATTTATGGGGTAAATTGTTAAGCTGTTAACATACGATCCTACTTATCACAAGTATTTCCATACTTGGGGCATTCTCTTTTGATAGAGAACAAAAAAAACCTAAGTTCTCATGCTTTTCATTTCTGCCAGGGGATTTTGTCACAGCACCAGAAGGAAGATAATCTAGGAAGGAAGTCAGTATTGGAGGATGGTACGCAGGACATGGAATGTGAGGTGGCGGGCAGAACCGAGAGCTTGTGTAACAGAGGAGAGGGCTTTGCCCATCACAGGAGCAGTTTGAACGGCACCTCAGAGGTAACATGGTTAGGTTCTTCTTGTGAAAAACATCACACTGACAAAGCAAGGAGGCATAGCCGGGAGGCTGCACACGTGTCTAGGCAGCGTGTTTGACTAGTTCCGTAGCATCAAGGCAGTGAGGAGAAAAGAGTTTCAGAAGGTGGGACTGACCGGTGGTCAGACTGAGGGCACACAGAGGGTGAGGGAGGGAAGGCCATGTCCCTGCATCTCTGCTTCTGGATGCCTCTGATGGATTTGTTTTTGAAGTAGCACAGGAGCAGTGGATTCTTCTACAAGGAGCACTGCTAATAGTTTTCTTTTTTTCCTCATCACCTTAGCTAGCTTTGCCTGTCCCATTCTCTTAACAGAGAATTTTTAAAAAGTGTTTCTCTCTCTCTCTCTCTCTCTCTCTCTCTCTCTCTCTCTCTCTCTTTCTCATCTCTATCTCTCTCTCTCTCTCTCCACGTATGAGCCATGGTACACATGTGAGAGTCAGAGGACAACTTTTGGGAGTCAGTTCTCTGTCTCTGCCTCATCATGAGCTTCTGGGTAGTTCTTCCATCTTGGCCTCCCATCTTGCTGTAGGAGTACTGGTTAAAGATGCAAGCCACCGCAGCCAGTGTCTTGTGCAATTTGGGCATCAGACTCAGGTTGCCAGCTTGGCACAGCAAGTGCTTTTATCCGCTTGCCCTCTCACCAGACCCACTTCCTTATTTTGTGGGTTGTGGCCACATTTCACCGAAACAGTTTCTGGTGGTATCCTGTTTCATGAGTGTTGACTTTTCTCCTATGGAAACCTTCTCTCATAAGCTTTGCCCTCCTATGTTGACTTCCTTCTTTATGAGAAATCCTATCTATGTCTATTATTTTTCAGGTAAAGTTTCGCTAATTTATATAAAGGCAGACCAGCTCTGACCTCCTCCATGAAGCCATTTGTAGATCCCACACGGAGGGTTAGAACCTTGCGTTAGCTACTTTTCCTGTTACTGTGGTATAATATTCAGACAAAAGCAACTCAAGGGAGAAAGGGCTTATTTTGCCTTACGTTTTCAGAGGGACACAGTCTTTCCTGGCAGGGAAGACATACTGGTAAGAGCAGGGGGCTTCCTGGTCACAGTGCATCACAATCAAGTATCAGAGAGTGAACAGCCTGTAAAGCTGTAAGGCCCGCTCCTGGTGACGTAGTTCCTACTGTGAGGTTCTGCCCCCAAAGATTCCACAACCTTTTCAAAGAGCACCGATGAGCGAGAGATAAAATATGTGAAGACATGCCTATGAGGGTGTGTCCCATCAGACCACAGCAGTCCCTGTCTGGTTCTCCATATCACCTGTGCATGGCTCCATAGCAGAATGTACTACCCACTGTAGTTTCTATCTCCTTCACCCAAACGTTTTACTATCTCAACACCTAGTCCAGGTTATTAGCATCTCTTTGAAGAAAGGGATTCAATCTATTTTTTACATATTTGTGTTCATTAAGGGAAAGGATTGCACATGTTAAATGTTCACTAAGAGTTCAGTGTGAAATAATGAACTGCCATGTTTTCTTTACAAATCCATTTCCATGTGCAACTCTCTCAAAAGTATCTTTCATTTATCTTCACAACCCAGCTTTATGAGCACATGTTTGAATCTCAAGCTTATTGTGAAATGCTATGTTCAATAAAAATAAAGCTGTGTGCAGTGTTGAGTATATTAATTCTCTAATACTGCATACAGGACTACATATGCGAGGTTAGTTGTGACACCTAAAATAAATTACTTCAATTTTCCTTACATTGAATTATTGCAAGCTTTCTAAACTTATCTAACATATTTAAAATGATAACAATTCCTAGCCCATTCACTTACTGTAAGAATTGAGAAAAATGCCTTCAAAGTTTGTAGCACAATACCTATAACACAGTAAAAAAGTCCAATAAATAGAACCTATTAATCTTTAACATCTCTATAACTAAAATGCATGTATTTTATGATTTCTGTTTTTTCAACTTTAACAGACTCTCTGTATGTGTGAGTATGTATGTGTGTGCACATGTGTGTGCATTTTGCAGATGGCCGATGGCCAATCCATTTCTAAATAAGGCAATGAATATTAAATACATTTACTTGGTCAGGAAAGCTCATGATTTCTATGTTTGTCTCTGGCAACAGCCTTGTGTAATCTCTTGTTTAGCTGTTAATTTATGTAAATTTTCTTCTATGTTTCTTTTTTGCTGTGGCAGAAGCCATATCTGCTGTCTCAGATCCCCACAGTGCCAAGCACTATGTTTTGTGCTTATTAGGCACTCAGTAACATCTGAACAACTCTAGCCTTGCTCTCTTGACCTGGAAACATGGGAGAAACTGTCTAATCTCCCTAGTTATGTCTGCAAAGAGCCCTGGGCCTCTGGAGGAGAGAGAAGGGGGTCAAGAGTGGTCATTTCCCATTAGTTCAGAATGCTTTGAGTCTTCTCCTCTTGTTGTCTGAAGTTGGAGGGAGTTCTTTTTGCTCTCACCCATGTTCATTCCAAAATGAGTTAAAAAAAAAAAGCTGAAGGAATGCAAAGGCTGATCTAAGGTTCTTCTAATGCCCATCATTTCATAATTCAGAGATCCAGCATTGGTGTTCAAAAGTGATGAAGTTGCCCCCATGAAACCTGAGCATGAAGACATTGGGTTATGTCTTTAACCACGCCACCCCAACCACTTGTAAACGACATTGCATATCCTTTCATTCTTCTGCCTTTATTTTCTTCTTTGCTTTCTTTCTTCATGTCTCTTTTCCTTCTCCCTGCCTTTTTACTGCTTTCCTGCCTTTTTTTCTGGTTAGAAATATCTTTTCAAAAATGATGAGTGCTTATTACAAAAAACTTCAAGTGGTGTAGTCAAGTAATCTTTTTTTTTTTTTCTCGTTTAGAGTAACTTCAGAATTTCACTAGCTCCATCCATCTGGTACTAGAATTTAGTGCTTGTTTTTGGGGTCCACTCATGTCATAATAATGGCACTCTGATAGACCAGGTGTTCTGGCTGTCTTCAGAGACATCTCTGTACCATAGCATGGTGTGTAGTGAATCTATAGGATGCTCCTTTGGTGTATAAATTTTGTGGGGTCAGGTTTTATTCATTCATTCATTCATTGGAACAGATTTATTTAAGGTGTAAGGTATTTATGGACACCATGGGTTGAATTGACTGGTCTTGTCCTTCTTCCCTCTGTATAGCATGTGTGTTTCTTACCATCCTCAAGTTGCTGTTTGCAAAGGCTTTTCTGAATGAATCTAGGTTATCATTCCAGTGTACATGAATAGATGTTGTCTTCCTGAATGACATCTTAAGTTGTCTTGCAAAAACAGTACCTTTTAAGAAAGTAATAAAAGAGCTGTATTTTTCTGCAAAAAAAATTTTCTTTTATCTTAAAATGAATGTGCATGTTTCAATTCAGAAAGACATCCTTCAAATTTAAATACTCTTAGATTTTGGGTCTCAAAGTCATACTCACTGTTGTTTCTTGGTACAGGGCTGTGTCTTTACCATGTGTTGCCAGATAGAGGCTGTGGGAATGCCTTTGAATTTCTCATTTCATTCAGTCATGTTTATGATATCCAACTGCAAGATGGAGAAATGTATCCCCCTCCTGCAAAATGGGCACAAGATCAACATTGTTGCCGAATATAGGAGTCAGGCTACCACTGAGCTCTTTAGAAACTGGATGGCTTTGATTTTTGATTTTGAAGACTGGGAAGGTCACTCTGTTGGAACGACAACCAGAGCTCCACCCAAGAAAGGCCTTACCAAATATAGACTTGTGGGTAGGGATAAGCATGTATCGTACAAGAGAGAAGACCAAGACTAACCAGTTCAACCCAGAGGGCAAATTAGTTTCAATAAATGATGTTTTTGCAAACCCTTGGTAATTTACTTTGCAATAAAGACACTATCAGGGGGCATTAGAATTGCTCTGGGCTCCCTTCAGAGCATTTTTTCCGTAACTCAGCTGTTCCATTGGAATATCCCTTTTCCACATGAACTTTGCCTTTTTGCCCATCTTTTTCTTGGTGTCACCCAAATAATTGCCCAACTGTGCTTCCACATTCACCATCTCCCTGCTTAGCAAGGAGAGGATGAGAAGTACACACACACAAGACATTGGATGCTGGTTCACCACCGTGGCACACACAGTCACGGATCCTAAAATTGAGTCTGCTTTTATAATGGGACATATAAGAGGGGCGTTATGTGGAACATGGCATTGAGAAAACTTGGCTGGAGTTTATTTCCCCCATACTGCACATGTACTACAAGGCAGGTGCTCTGGTCTGTATAGAGAAGTGGGAAAATGAGAGGGATATGATTTCTACGCCCACCACTCTGATAGTCTGGGTTGAAGGGGATAGAGAGAAATCAATCATAATTCAAGCATTTCCCTTCTGCCTCTTCCTTCTTCCCCCTTTCACCCCTTCCCACTTCTCCATTCTTTCCTCACTCTGGCCATTCTTCTTTTCCTTATTTCCTCCCCTGTCCCTTCCTTCCTTTTTTTTTTTTGTTCTGAGGTTTGAACCAAGGACCTTACACATGGTGGGCTAGTGATCTACCACTGAGATATACCCCCAGCTCCTCCATTAGTAATGTAGGGTTTGAAAAAAAGGTGAGGACATGTACATGTCTGGAGAAAGGTATGGGAATAACTGCTTTCATTATTACTATTTATTATTATTATTATTACTATTATTATTGTCATTATCATTATTTCATTAGCGTCCAATGAGCACTGGCATTAAAACCTCCTCCAGAGCCAAAGCTGGGAAGGCACATGCTGCAAACCATTTATTATAAAACACTAGCATCCCAGGAACTTTTTCTTGTCTCTAAAAATGGCATGAGAAAGAGATATTTTTTTAGAAACGGCTCACCCATTTCACAGATTAAAATATGATATTTGGAAACACTCCCAGATTTGACAAAGAAAGCCCAGGGCAGATAAAAGCTCGAAACTTGGGAATTTATTCCCTCATCTCGCACTGCACCAATTGGAGACGCGCTGTCTCCAGACTATTTTCTTTTTCACAGCTGTAAAGTGAATAAACTCCAAGGAAAGTCTAGTGCCTTGTGGCGATTGATATGAAAAAGGACAAGGCAAGAAAAGATTCCTCATTAATGGATGTGTATTCTAGCGATAGGGCTTGCGGGTGGGAAGGTCATTTCGAAAAGTAAAGTGAAATATGGAGTATGCACCACAATTATCTCGTTATCTGACTCGGAGACACGAGGCTGCACGTTATCCTCTGTCCGTTTATTTTCTTCTCCTGGTTTTTCTTTTATTTTTAGATAAATGTGAGCCAGACGGATGAGATGAGAACAATTTTTAGAAGCTCTCTGTTTTTGAGAGCTTGTGGGAGCAGAGTTTTGCTCTCCTTACACATTCTGATTAGAAGTGTCATTTGACTGTTGAGGAGCACGGAATTGAGTCAAACATCTTGGGGAAGCGTGGCTGAATGAAATACCCTGTAAAAGTTGAAATTTCCTGTTTATTAAGTGTGTTCTGTCACAATCAGACAAAATCTAAAACGATGTAAAAAGTAAAATTGACATTCTCTTCACACACACACCCCTTTTATTTGTGAGAGCCGGAGGGGTAAAGGGGAAAAATAGGGGAGATAAGAGGGTGGGGTGGGGTGGGGGGAGAAGGGAGGTTCAATAACTAAGGACATTTTAGTTAAACTGAAGCATGGTGTTAGAAGGTAACTATGTAGGTAATCCTGTGCAAGGTTCTCTGTATTATAAACAACTTCAGTTAACTTTCAAGGACTTGACCAGGGATGTTTTCTTAAAAAAAAAAATAAAAGTCATTGAAGATTTTCAGATGCTATTTAAATGTACTGTCTGCCATGTTTGAGGTTCAAATCAAGCTTTGAGTATGCCAGACTGTCTCCTCTCCCCACCTACAAGTCCTCTAGGCAGCTCCTAGAGTTGATGTAGGTGAGTAAAGGTCCTTCCTTTCCTTTCTCTTTCCTTTCATATATCTCCCCAAGTGAGACACAGCTTGCGACTTCAGATACACTAGACACAGTTATAGCACAAGGAGGAAAAGATCAGGTGTGTTACATTTGGTGTGAAATAGAGTAGTCAGGTTATCACGAAGTGGTAGAGAAATCCAGTTGAGATGAATCTTCCTGTCCAGAGGGCATAGTAGGTTATCTGAGATGGTGGGGGAAAGCCTGGACAAAAAGGTTTGAAATAGCACGAAGGGGCTTTGTAGGACAGAGCACAGAATTGAACTTCAGTTAATGACACGTAATGTATCCGTGTAAGAACTCAAGCAAGATTTGGAATATGCTTCCAGCATCTCACTGCTGTTACTTCTTGACAATTCAAACTTAACTGGATATTCAGTCAATGACTTGATCACCTAGCTGTGTTGTGCTTCGGGGCATGTTGGAGTGTAGCCTTTAAAGCTGGGAGAAACAGTAGGCATAAAAAGACCATAAAGTTGAAGCTCACACTTGGAAGGCCCGGTTGTGTCCACGTGTAGATAAGCCAGATTAAAAGCATGATTTCTCCACACATCGTTATGTTGGCATCATGTGTGCCGTTCACCAATGAAAAATGGTAAGCAATTGGAGCTCAGTGTTGTTTCTACTAAAAAGGACGTTTTGGTCCAAGAGTCACAAGGCAAAATGACTTACAACAAACTCTCATCTGATTGTTCTTTTGGTCGTGAAATGAATGTTTGAGAAGAGGAGGAAATGCTTGGGTTAGAGAGAGGAAAGTTAAATAAAGCCAGCAGGACAAAAACCAGACACATTCGTGTCATGTATACCATGTATGTGTGTTTCCTGTTTAATTTGTAAGTGGGGCAAGACACAGATGGAGGAACCTTACCCTGTCTAAATCCTGTCTAAATCAAATCGAGGACACACCACTCTGACTCAGTAGCCACAGAGACAGGCACTGCAGGGGGACTACTGGGGATTACCCTGAGCATGGTAGATGGCATCTTCACATGTATTTGAGATCTCAAGGCTGTGAGAATATCCCAGAAGACATTTTGATTATATTTGTACTTTAGTTTGTCTGCTGAATCCACGTGATGTGGGGTGATGTAGGACATCTCTGCTTGTGATATTGCTTCAACTGAGGCCTCTAAACACTTCAACAGGACATTTGTTGAACACAGAGGCTTGGGAGAGCCGCAACTGCAGACCAATGTAGACTTTTCTCTTCATCCTCATTAAATATGTGGCTGTGTCTTTTGTTTATTCTTTCCCTTTCTTTGGAAAGGATTTAAGACCACTCATAAATACATGTGAGAGCAGGGACTCCTACACATGTGGCTCCTCAAGCATTTTAATCATTGTCCATTTTAAAGTCAGATCCAAAGACTTATGGTTCCTGGGTGTGCTTCAGGAAAACCATGATTATCATTATATTTTATCTGCACGACTTTTTTTGATTGTTAGTTCATTGTATGCAATAAACACATGTCATTAAATCCTCTGTTAGCTGTAGGTACAACAAGCATATTTTGAAAACTGTTAGATACCAAAATTCTATTTGACTTGGGGAACTGGTCTTAGTTTTATTTTTGCTTATTAGGAAATTTCCCTGTAATTTGTTTAAACTTGTCTTTACTCTAGATGAAGTCTTTAAGGACAGACAAAGATCTAGCTGTGGTAAACACAGTCTGAGTTTCATCATTAACACATTTATAGATAGAACAGACCAATAACCATAATGTCAGAATGAGTGACTTTGATTCATTAAGTTTTCCTGGAATAGTTTTCCACTGGTAGAAAATAATAAAGAGTACTATTAATAATCATGAATGCAAGTTAATACAGGATAAGTCAGTTTTTAAAAATCTATTTGCAATCATGCTTTGCCAGGGGGAAGACTTAAACACCTACAGGAATAGTCTGAAGGCTGGGAAACATGTCTTCTACAGAAAGAATGTAGCATATCGGGATGAGTCAAGCTCCCAGTATCTCTTCTAGTAATTTGGCAGGATCTTGTTAGATGTCCTAAAGTCTTACTGAATCTCATGAGGACAACATCAGGTTCTGCATTAGCTCAGAACAGAGGCTGAATCTCACAGAATAATGGTTAATGGGAATAAGCAGTAAACATGTGGCCTTTACCCTGGGTTAGGAAATTAACTGGAAAATAAGTGTGCATTGGATATGGTAACCACGATGGTCTAGGGCTTTTAGCTAATGATGGGTTCAGAGTAGTAAAGACAGTGGTAGGGCTGCTATGTGTCTAATAATGTTTGGAGGTGACCTGCAGAGAAAACTTGCTAGGTTATAGAAAACGTGAAGGCCTGGATTTAATTCCAGAGTTCTGGGGCCCAAACTGTTTTTTTTTTAGAGCCAGAGTTTGTATTTGGGCACACCATACTTTAAGAGCATTCTCTTTGCTTGCTGAGAGGACATAAAAAGCACAGCTAAAGAAGAAAAAACACAGGAATAGGAAATACTTTACACAGCGGAAAGAAGTTTGTTGTTAAGAAGAAAAAGGTTTATGCCCTCTGCTGTTGAATGTATACAAAGGCCAAGGAGCTGATGTTTCCATATAAGGAGGGAGTTGGTGAGAGGTATGCAGGTAGAGTGGAAAGCTGTGTGACCTCAGTATATCTTACCCACTGGCAGGCCTAGAGAGGGGTCATTTTCAGCTTGGATGTAGGTCTAGAAATCTGTGGTCCATTGTCATCTTCTAGTCTTTAGTTCTCAAGATGCTTAGGGTATTTATGCATGTTTCCTGGTATAGATATCATCTAAAGAATTATTTCAGGAACTTTACTGACATTAAAAAAATAAGAAATAAAGAAAGGAAGAAAGAAAGAAAGAAGAACCTAACTGAACTGGATCTATGCTATCCTACAGACAAAGAAACTGGTTGATTTGACTGGAAGTTCTCTTTTGAGGCTTAGATACTTGGAACATTTAGCTGGGGGTGTGATTATGGAGTTTTCCTGACTTTGGGCAGCTTTTTCCGCATAACTAGCATATAGAAGGGTAATGTAAACTACACACATAAACACAAAATCTGAATCAAAGCAGTTTTTTGGGGCTAGAGATGCAGCTTAATGGTAGTGTGTTTGGGTCCATCCCGTGTCCTGAAAACAGCAAAAAGCAACTCTCACAGATCACTCAATGCAATGCCCATCATCATCATCATCATCATCATCATCAGAAGTTCTGTGTTGGGTGCTCTCACATGCACTGCTGTCTCTTTCCAGACTTTTAATGTGCCGTGAAATATGTTCAGACAGAAAATTCATGCCAAGCCCCAGCCTGTGGTTCCCTTATCTATAAGGAATATTTGATATTATAAAATATTTACATGGAAAAATAAGTCAGTCCTTTGGAGTTGATTTAGTAAGATTAATGAAATCACTTCTTTTTTCCCCCATCCTATTACCACCCCGTGTATCTCATTTTTGCTGGCCACCAGCTGGCTTTTTTGGTTGTTCCCATCACAAAATAACTTTAAGCTGAAAGATAATTATACAACAAGAAATTTGCTCCAAAAGTTACATGGAGCCAACTATGTCAGCAATGCAAAGAACTAGTACATTTTGTTTTGAAAATAAAAAAAAATAGATCTGGCAATTTGTCTACTTAACCCCTTAAGAATCTTTTCTTCAGAGTTCCTAGTGAAATGGTTCACTTTCCCCCTCTTTATCTCTAAAACTTCAATGTGAAATTGTGGTGGCGTCATCAAATGGCATCTTTTATAAAGTATTGTAGAGCGTTAAATATATAATTATGTGTGTGTGTGTGTGTGTGTGTGTGTGTGTGTGTGTGAGAGAGAGAGAGAGAGAGAGAGAGAGAGAGAGAGAGAGAGAGAGAACACGAAATGGTTAGCTGGTTAGGATACAAGTCATATACTGAACTTTTTATAATGATCAGAATTGTGCTAACAGTTTTGATACATTTCTTATGTATATACTGCAGGCATTAATATCTTACTTTCTCTTCTTTCCTAATCTCTTAGTATTATTACAAAGTACACTTAGTTCTGGAGTTCAGAGATCCAAAAGCTCAAACCAGAATTTTCTAGTCAGCATTATCTCAAACTAATCTTCAGAGAAATTAATCTGTAGGCAGAAAAGGAGATGCCATGTTCCCTCCTTCTCAATAAACAGGCCAATGGAATGCCCTGCGGCTTCCCAGGTGAAACGCCTAATGAGGGCTGACTGAAGGACCATTTCCTTATATTGTGCTTCGGAACTGCCTCAGGAGCAGGCAAAACGCACCAGGGTCAGACAACCATGTGGAATGTCCTCAGACCTGTAGTTCTGAGACTGAACAGCACTTTGCCTGTTCTTCTGTATTTTGATGAACGTCTACCATGCAAAGACCTTGTTTTAAACCATTGTGGAGCATGCTATGCTATCTAACGGAAATGCAGATTTGTCCATTAAAAGTGTGCATCTGTGAAAAACAAAGCTCCTCTCAAATATGAGGTCTTGTGGTTACATATCATTTTAATGGTGCCACATGCAGAACAGCATAGCTTCAGGTCATGAAAGTGCTTACAGCCTGCAGGTTGCAAGAGATTAAGTTCTATCCAATTACTTTCTCAGCAAAAGCCAGTGGAAAATTAGATGCATCCCACCAGGCAATAAATATATCACACTAAACAAAATTTAAACCAGAGAACAATCGACCTCTTTCTTTGTTCTTTCAAAGGAGAAGTGGATTAGACCTTTTAAGAAAAAGATCAAGAGCATTTTATGGGGAAAAAACTATTTGGACTGAAATCAAAATGTTATGAATAGTACTTTCTAAGTAATGACACAGATCAGCAGTATTTGTAACCATAAGAACAGTGTGATAAATTTTAATCACTTGGGACTCCAGCTTTGTGGGAAGTGCTTGCTACACAGGCATCATTTATAGGTTTCCAGTTATGACCTATGTCTAGAAGACATTTTAATGATAACTGGAGAAAGTAGATGGATTGTCTTCCTCGAGTGTTGAAATTCCTGCTTGTTGTCATCTCGGCTCTATTAAAGGCTTTCAAAGGTACGCTTCATCCTAGCAGTCAGGATGCAAGACCAAAGGGATGGAGCTATCTAAGATAAAATATGCTAGCAACAGACACTCCTCAGGATTTCCTGTGGGAGTCTGACCAAAATAAAGCAATATTAATAAATATAAATTCTGGAACACTGTTATCAACAGAAACAGGGTCTTGAAATGCACCCTTGAAATTCTTCTAGTTTCCTTGGGCAGGTCAACTATTTCTGTGTAACTGTACAAAATGTCTGACCTCCCTACAGGGACAATCGCTTTAAATTATATTAAAGACTCAAAGACTCTAATAGATCCGTGAGAGGAAGGAGTTTAATTTGTTGGACACTCTAAATCTTGGTGCTCACTCCGGGTTCTTTAGCCTCCTGACCCTGAAAATATTTTGACAGGAAAAAAAGTGCTTTCAAAGCATCTTAACATTAAAGGACATGCAACTGGCCAAATTACTTTTTTATGGTTTCCTCCGTCTTTTTGTTATTATTGTTTCTTTAAAATTTTTGTTGTTGCTGTTGCATTTCTGGGGTTTGGCTCTAAGTCTCAGGATTGCTAGGCAAGTGCTCTACCACTGAGCTACATGTTCCATCATCATTTTCCTTGTCTTCCCGGCATTGGTTGGAGAGAGAGGAAGTTCAAGCGGTCCAGATGGAATGAAGGCAAGAGGAAAACATCCACCAAGCAGATCGGTGCTGTTTCATTCTAAAGAACTGACACCCTCCTCCAGATTTCATCACAGGACTTTGAAAAGCTTCCCTCTTAATGCAGTGCAAAGTCAAACAAAAATTTCTGTCTCAGGATTTGTTATGTGGTTAAGAGTTTTCAGGATTTGAGCCTTCAGTTACTCGTGGCTTCTGTGAGTAAGTAAATCATCTCCCAGTCAGGAGAATGTCTGCTTGTAACCCTTCTCCTCTTCTTTTGTTTGTCCACCAGTAACAAGGGGGGGGGGATTTTTTCTGTGATTTTATTGAAAATATGCCTTAAGTTCTTATCCTCATACCCATAGATTAATACAACTTTCAACCCTCATAAAAGAAGTTTTTGTAGTAGAAGGCATTTAATACAGAGACTCACAACCCGTCAACATGCAGTTTTGTAAGTGGCTGTGGAGTTCTCATCTTTGCATGGGACATCTACACCAGATTTTCTTACTCCGAGGCTTAGGGACAACTATAGAAGATGGCGGAATAGAGATTGAAAGAGTCAGGGGGAGTCAATGTCTGCAGTGACCGACTATCTGTCAAACATGGCAGCGCAGTTGTACATATGAACTACCACAGCTGTGATTCCATGCACAAGATCAAGCCAGCCCAATTCAAAGAATGGATGAGGGAGGATCTCATCCATCCTATCTGAGAAGCTATTGGCAATTGATGACTTCGGGGAGGGAGGAGAGAGACTTAGTTTTCTTCGGTGACATGGCCCCTTAGAAACTGCCCATGCTCCAGTAGATAGTCCCATTCCCATGCACACACAGGCAGCACTAAGTGGACTCACTGGGTATTAATTTTTTTTTTTTTAAATCACATGAAATTGAATAGTAGGGGGAAAGGTGGGGAGGAATTGGAAGTGGGTGTGAATTTGACCAAAACACATCATATGCATGAATCTAAAATAAAATAAGTCAGACAAACAGGAAGGAAGAGAGGAAAGAAGGGGTTGAGGATGGGAGGGAGGGAGAGAAGAATG
The DNA here is from genome assembly GCF_903995425.1 of Onychomys torridus. Lineage (NCBI taxonomy): Eukaryota > Metazoa > Chordata > Mammalia > Rodentia > Cricetidae > Onychomys > Onychomys torridus. The sequence goes on along the minus strand of NC_050461.1, from coordinate 32,287,376 downwards.
GAGAGAGAGAGAGAGAGAGAGAGAGAGAGAGAGAGAGAGAGAGAGAACTTTCTGTACTTTTTCATTACTTTCTGGTTTCCAAATATTTTTATCTCACAAATATAAATTTTCCTAATATAGTTAATGAAAACATTGAGTGAAATATACTATAATCTAATGATTTTAAGCAGATTTGGGGCAAAATCTTTTGCTTAATAAAGTAAATTTTCTCAGTAGGACTGTTCATAGAAGTGCTTCATTTCTCCAGAGTTCTGTACAGCCAGTAGAGAATTAACATTAGAAAGTACTGTGAATATCAAAAACAACAGCAAACACTACTCTTTCTTTATGAGGTAAAGGGGATGGAGAGATGGCTCAGTGGTTAAGAGCACTTGCTGCTGCTGCCAAGGACCCGGGTCAGTTCCCAGCACCCAAGCAATGGCTCATAACCATCTGTAGCCACAGTCCAGAGCATCCGGTGCCCTCTTCTGACCTCCATGGGTACCAGGCATGCTCTTTGTTCGTGTACATTCAGCCAAAGCACTGTACACATGGAACAAACACATATCAGACAGTTTGTACATGCTGAGGTCTGAAGAGGCTTCTGTTTCCCAGGTGGTAACACTCTGACGTTTGTTCTTTTGAAAGCTAACTTCTTTCAAAGAATGGAGGAAATGGTAGGGTGTCAAAGATGAAGGCAGAAAATAAAATAGGCCCCAAGAGCCAAATCCCCAACTTTTAGCAACTCTAACTACTTTGCATTGTTTCTGTATTAAAAATTTGCCTGGTGTTAAACCAACAAGATAAAGTGTTCTGAGCCGAGGTTTGTTGCTGGATGCACTGATGCACCAGGGCTGATGTTAAGCATGCTACTTGTTAATTCTAAAGTTGGGTCTCTGTCCAGCTATTTTGACCATCCGGTGAGAGTCCATGGCTCAGTTCATCGAATAAATACTTGTAAATGCATGACCCTGTTCAACACCATTGACTTGGCTTGAAATGAAGGGGCTCAGTTTCAGTTATAGAAATTTCTCTTTAAATGACCAGAGATCTGTATCCTTCTCTATTCCTTGAAAGTCCCCACTCACCCCCACCATGAGTGATTCTCTAACTTCTCTGTCTTCCAATATCAGTCTCCAGAAATCAGTGGCTTACTTTAATTATTATTACTGCTGTTATTTTTGTTTCTGGAAGCCCACAACTGTGATTAGTTTTTGTTCCTGTTATCATTTTTAACCTTTCAAATATTTTTCATGGTTTTCAATATTTTAGGGAGGAATTGTTTAAAAATTCTTTAAAATTTTATTCTTTTATGTGTATTAGATTTTGCTATGTGAATGTCTGTGTGTCATGTGCATGCCTGGTGTCTGTGGACATCAGAAGAGGAGGGCATTAGATCACCTGTAAGTGGAGTTACAGACAGTTGTGAGCCACCACGTGGGTGCTGAGAATCAATCCTAAGGCCACTGGAAGAGCAGTCAGTGCCCCTAATCACTAAGCCATCTCTCCAGCCCTTAGAGAAGAGTTCTTTAACATATTGGAGACTGATGTTAGTAGGAATATTTCTTAAATGCTTTTTATTTTCTCTTAATCTACTCTTTCAATAATGCTTATTTTATCAAAGAAAGAAAGAAAGAAAGAAAGAGGGAAAGAAAGAGAGAAGAAAGACATTATCATGAAATGACTATGTGTAGATGTGTCAAAATTAGAAAAACCAGTAGAATGATCCTCAGCTTCCTGGTTAGGTCAACTTGTTTTATATTCTGTGGTTGATAAATTACTTTAGTGGTGGTTCAATCATTGAAACATTTCCCATGTGGGCAGGAAGGCCTGAATTTGGATACTTAACACCCATGTAAAAAGCTGGGCATGGCAGCACATAACTGTAACCTCAGCACTGAAGCAGTGTGTGTGTGTGTGTGTGTGTGTGTGTGTGTGTGTGTGTGTGTGTGTCTTGCTGGTCCATTGGTTCAGTCAATCAGTGAGCTCAAGGCTTAATGAGAGACTTGTCACAAACATACAGATAAATGATTGAAGAGGACAATCTAGATCAACCTCTGGCCACCACACAGATGCAAGCACACCCATATACACATGTGTATAGTGTATACACACACACACACACACACACACACACACACACACACACACACACCTTGAAATTATTCTACAGATTAGTCCTGAGAACTAGTTACTTAATGGTAGCTTTGGACATAGCATAGATGTAGTTAGTAGTTTCCTCTGAAGTCTTTTGATCTATAAAATACTATTAGTTTCTAAAATTTCAATTGAAATACCATGGGTCTATCTCTTTCACTGCTGTCTGTTCCATGGCTGTAGACAAAGGTTGGACAAATTTGATAAGCCCTGCTTTGTTGACACCCTTGGGAGGCTTGCTCCTTTCTTAACAGAAACAGAGGAGGAGTGAATTGGGGAAGGGGCAGGGGAGGTGGAGCGGGGGAGGGAATGGGAAGAGAGGAGGGAGGGGAAACTGTGGTCAGGATATAAAATAAATGAATAAATTTTAATTAATAAAAAGACCAGTTCAATTAGTTATTTAATTCAAAGTCTCTGTGAATTAGCACACTTGTAGTGCTCAAAAAATTATGTTCCTATTTCAGTTTTCAAGACCTTTACTGTGCATTCCAGCATCCAGGCTATCAAGAAATTATAAAGATAATAAGCAATCATCATGCAGGATAAGAGGGGATGGGTAGAAGGAAGAAGGCCCACGCTAGCTGACAGATAAACAATAGCTCACAGATGACCACAGGCCATTTATATGCTTCTGGACTGGGATGGTTATCAATTGCTTTTGACCTTTTCATTCACAGGGGTTGTTTACTGGTGACCATTCAACTCAGACTGCACTGGACTTTTGAACTTCTCATCCTAATGGGAAAGTCTTGTCAGAGAGAAATCTGAATGTGTACAGAGTTGAAAAGGGCCACTATGTACTGTGTTTCAGTGACTCTGAAGCTGACGCCCTCCCCAGCTATCACACACACACACACACACACACACACACACACACACACACACACACACACACCATTCCAACACTCACAAAGCTCAGCTGTGATGAACAGCTCTGCTGAGACAGAAATTATTCAACCAATGCCTTGCCTCCTCAGAAGCCTCCTTTGTGAACAGGTCTCTTTGAAGGCCTCTGTGTTCAGGGGAGAGAATCCATCAAACCTATTACCCATTTATTGCCACCTGGGAACTGAATTCACAAACTCGAACTCTAGAAAGGAAAGTAATCAGATTTCATAACATTTGTTCCTAATTGAGCAACATCATAACTTTGCTTTATTCAAAATATATCTATGTTAAAACATCATCTGATTTTATAAATGTTTGTTACCCATAGATTCCAAGGTGAAATATAATTTTAATTATTGAAAACCAAGAATAGGCAAAATATTTGTACTCCCAAATATCTCCTTCCATTTGCCAGTCGGTTTAAAATAAAACAGAGCTTAACCTAGATCAATAAGTCCGACTTTATAAATGATGTCCTTGCTTCTTTTACATAAGGGCATCTTACTCTTTGGTCATTATCCTCAAATTGCATGAAACAGTCATCTATGGACCCCGGCTTCTCTTTTGAAAACACAGTAGGATGTTCAAGGTTTTTGTCTGTAGTCAAAGCACACAATTTCATTTTCAAGTAAGACCATTTCAGATCTCTGCTATGAATGACTGGAATTTTAAAACAACAACAACAACACACCACTCAGATATTTTTCCATGACCTGTTATCTGAATCCTTCTCCTTTAAGACCCGAACCTCCCACCAGACAAGTAGGAAAGATAAACAAAGCTGCAGTCCCCTGGGTTGTACATATCCACTCGACTGCAGGAACCCAGATTAGAGTGGTTCATCCCTGTATCCAGTGTCTCCCAGAAGGACCTCTTGGAGGAGGGAGGAGGAAACATAAGGTTAGGAATTTCAGAAGATTAGGCAGATAGTCAAAGCGCTGGATGGATGAGGCAGCCTGTAACTCATTAGCAGAGCATCTCCCTGGGGTCCTGTAAACATCCTACTGCCAGCAAGGAAAGCTGAGGTCTCTGACAGCCTGGATGAGTGTTGCTCCTGTGTCCATCACCATTACAGCGCTGTTCACAGTAAGAGAGAATCCAGGACACACTGTGAATGTAGAGCTTTAACAATGGTGATTTGCGTGCAAGAAACAGAGGGAGTATCCTCTTATTCATAAAAAAGTACCATTATCTTTATTTTCTGAAATAAAACTCATAGTTTTCCCATCTCCTTGCATCACTCTATAAAAACTCAACAAATTCCTTGACATAATAAAAAAAGTAATTGATGACAAGATAATGTGCATCTCAAAATATGACATTTTAGGTGCTGAGTGCCCTGGTTGAGGGTGACTCCTTACAATGTGTAAGTTTGGATGGAAATGAAGAGAATATTCAAATATATGCTGTCAAGATTTCATTCTACTTTGAGTGTAACAGAGTCACACATAGTGGTAAAAGTGTATTTTAGCAGCTGCCCAAACACCAGGCAAAGCTTTACACATCTAGAAAATTAATTATGCTGACATCCAATTTAGATAATTATGTATATTTAAGCCACAGAGAATTGGCTTCTATCTAGTCTTAGTTAATAAGAAACAGGTTTGCCCTCTGTACCTGGGTAACCATGGAAGCTGCACTGGCTTTATCATAGGACTACTCTGTACCCAATGCCAGCTATCCCTATCTGGGTCTGTTGGATGCCAACATTACATGCTTGTCCCTTTGGGTAGGAGCCATAGCTGTGTTTCTTCCTAGTTTCTCAAACATTGCACTGCCCAGATTTCAAGAAGTGTACTCAATACTGGAACCCTTTGCCTGGTCTACCACCCCTGCCTCCTTCTGTGGCCCCTGGTGTGCTTGTATGCTTCTTCAAGGCAGACCTGATGCCTCTTTTGTGAGGTGGCAGCTGAGCGGACTCCGGCATTTGTCATGGTAGACAAGAAATCCGAGGAAGGAGCCAAGACTGAGAACAGCGATCATATACTTGTGAAGGTGGCAGGCGATGGTTCTGTGGTGCTTTTTGAGGTCAAGAGACAGACAATTAGTGAACCAACGAAAGCCTGTTGTGAAGCACAGGGTTTGTCTGTGAGGCAGATCGGATTCCAGCTTGATGGGCAACCAATCAGTGAAAGAGACACACCTGTATAGCTGGAAGCAGAGGATGCAGATGTGACAGATGTGTTCCAGTGACAGACAGGAAGTGCCTACTAAACAGGCACTACAGATCATGAATACATTCTCAATTAGAAAGCTGCAATTTGGTTCGGCCACATCTTGACCATTCAGTATAGGTTTCTCTATTCTCTCATTTTCCCTTCCCCATTCCTTTATTGGACACAGAGTAACTAGTGCATGTACACAAGCATGTTGTGCTTTATATTTTCTCTTTAAAAATACGTCAAATGGTCAACATTCTGTTTTAGTTGACAGCAGATGGAGATGGTATGGGGAAAAGCACTGGTTCTGTGAAAATACCCCTTTTCATTTAGTGGAATGCTCACTTTATTTATTTATTTATTTATTTATTTATTTATTTATTTATTTATTTATTTATTTATTTATTATTTAAGGAAATTTTCCACTCACTCTACGCATCAACCACAGATTTCTCCCTCCACCAAACCATCCTCCATCCCCTCTTCCAATAGGGTAAGGGCTCCCATGGGGAGTCCGCAAAGCCTGATACATTCAGTTGAGGCAGGTCCAAAGCTCTCCCCCATGCATCAAGGTTGAGCAAGGTGTTCCACCACAGGTAATGGCTCCAGAAAGCCAGCTCATGCACCAGGGATAGATCCTGATCCTACTGCCAGGGGCCTCTCAAATGGACCCAGCTACACAACTGTCTCCCGTGTGTCTGATCCTGTCTAGGTTTCATAGCTGTTGGTCTAAATTTTGGTTCACTTGACTCTTATCTTTATATTTCAGTGACTTATTTTGTTCTCACTGTCTTAACAAAATAATACAACGTAAAGCTCCTTGCATACTTTGCTTGATTGGAGAATTTCAGTGTTTTTGATTTGTCATTGTAAAGCCAAGGATGATTTCAGTACTGTTTGTATATAACTGTTATATATAGAACAATATGTCTTTAAGTAGAGATACATTACTCTTGAAAAAAAATCCAATCCTATGTAGCTTTACTGTCAAGTTGAGAGTTGTATTATTTAAATAAACTTTCTGTTTAAAATAAAAAAAAAAGTATTCTTACTTTACTAAAAAAAATAATACTGTGGGTGTGAGCATGTGTGTGTGGCATTTGTGCGTGTGTGCGTATGTGTGTGTGTGTGTGTGTGTGTGTGTGTGTGTGTGTGTGTGTGTGAAGACAAATGTGGAGGCCAGACACTAATGTCTGGAAGTCTTTTCTTGCTTACTTCTTTACCTTATTTTGTAAGATAGGTTTCCTTACTGATCCTGATCCATTCTGTTTTGGCTAGACTGGCTGGCTAGTGAGTGGCGTCTCCATTATCCTCTGACCACCATACTGTATAGACATGAGCCTTCAGCTTTCACATGTCCAAACTCATGTCCTCAGGCCTGCACATCAAGCACCTTGTCCACTGAGCCATCCCTCTAGCCCTGCTCTTACTTTTTCAATGTGAAAGTAAATTCTCAGCTGCTCTATAGATCTATAAGATCACTATAAGGTTCACAGAGTTATCAATCAGCTTCAGATCTTATGTGAAATCTCTAAATAATTTAAATCCTTCTATCCACTTGGTCTTTTTACGCCATGCTGTCTTTTTGTTTTTGCCTTTTTTTGTTTTAAACCTACATGTTCACCTAAACCCTAAAATATCACATGAATACACAACTTTGATATTTTCCATAGATCCATGATAAGTGTCCTTCTTCCTCCTCATCTTCTTAAATACACTCTTTTCTGGAAATGATCCCTCCCCTTTAAGTTGGAAATGGTCTTTCTAGGCAACTACTTTTTAATATTGTAATCAATAAATGTGTGTTTAAGATCTACAAAACTATACATATTTACATATATATACATATATAAACATTTATATGTAAAGCCAACTACTTTTTTAAAAATGTAGTTTTAAATTGATGGCTGTGTGTGTATGTCACATGCATGTAGGCACCTGCAGAGCCAGGAGGGAGTGTTGGATCCCTCAAAGCTGTATTTACAGGTGGTTACAGGAGTTGCCGGGTGTGGATACTGGGAGCTGAACTCAGATCCTTTGGAAGAGTAGCCAGTGCTCTTACCTGCTGAGCATTAGCCCCAGACAAGGTATCTCCTTTGTCTGTCCAGGTGCTTGTCACCCCTAGTTTTGCACCCTCTTGGAAGTCCGTGCACTTTAGAAACATCTTGATGATAGAAACTAAACTTCACCCATCTCTGTATTCTATGGTTGGCGTCTTTCAGCTATTCAATATGTAACAGGCCCCAGACTTGCTTCTCAATGTTATTATTGTCTCACTGTGGTGTATACAGTCCCAACCAAAGTGATACTAATAATTCAAGATAGTTGATTTTGCTATCCAAGAACAAGGCAGAACATAGTGTCAGGCAACATGGCTGTGCTGGGGGAACATCTGGGAAGGAACAAGAGAGACACTGGGCTGGCGTGCAGCGGTCAGGAAATGAAGTGGTTCATTCCTAGCAACGGCCCATTTTGTATTTTGGAGGCAGAGATGTAAACAATGGCAGGCGCTATGAAAAGCAGCTGCAGTTAGAGATCTCTCAACGAGCTTCATATGTGCAAATGACAGGAAGGACTCTTGGTGCCATACTGCGTTTCTCAGTCTCACACACAGCATAGGGCAATCACCATCAGTCCTGTTGCTGTGAGTGCAGTGTAGGGCATTGTGTCCATCTCCTACTTGCCAAGTGAGTGAGGGTGAAAGTCAGATGGGGTGAGGGTCACTGACATCCTCTGGTTACTTTTTGAAAGTTGTTTATTAACCCTGTGAATTCTGAACAAGCTCCATCTTGAGAAAATAATTTTTATAAAATTTCATCTCGTATTAAATATGGACTAATTTATAGATTATTTCTACCTCCTGTTTTTTTTTTTTCCTTCTGAGTGTCTGCTGATTGGCTGTCAGGTTGTTTGGGTTACGGCCTTTTCATTTGAACACTTTATTGTGAGAGAACATGTGAGATCTAACATGATGAATTAGGCATATAAATAACCTGTAACCATGGAAAAATGCAGTTAAGCTTATGATTCTTTGGAAATGTGCATAAATATTTATAGTATTAGAGTTAAATGCAAGTTTTTAACATGAATTGTATTTTTTTTTTTTTTTTTTTTTGGTAAATGGAAAACATCAAGTTCTGGAAGGCCGAACAGCAAAATGAGACCGGAAAAGGTAATTTGTTTTGCAACCTGGCTACTTGGTAAACACACATATAATTTTCATAATGCCTTCTCTCAAAATCTTTAAAGATTTGAAAGTTTTAAATGTGTGTGTGCACATGTGCATGCATGTGCATGAGTATGTGTGTGTGTTTGTAGTGTGGGTGATCTGAGGATGTATTTTGATGACTAAATTCAGCACAAGGCAGTCTGAAGTCACTACCTCCTTAAATGTTAAGAATATTATTCATCATGTCTCTGGCTTCTCAAGTTTGTGATTCACAGTTCACAATGCCAGATTTCCTAATAGTTGGATTCTTTTCTAACCTACTTTCTTTTAAGATTCATTTTATTTTTACATTATGTATATTTGTGTGTGCATGTGCATGTGTGTGTTGCACAGGAGTGTGTGAATGTTCTCACCCATGGGTCAGCACAGAATGTTGCTGTATCATTCTTTCACTTACTGCCTTATCTCTCAATGAACTGGAGTTTTCGTTGGGCTAACTGGCCCATGAGCTCTTGGGGACTGTTTGTCTTTTTGCTTACAACACAGGGATTATAGGCATGCACAGCCTTACCTGATGTTTTATGTGAATGTTGAGGATTTTGCACCCATAAAAGAAGATCACTTGGGGAAACATTTATGCCCACTTGGTATCAAGAACCCCCAGCTCAGAGAGCCTGTTGCAGGGCCTAAGGGATATGATTGGTAGGTGAAAGGCAGGTTTCTCCCTTCTCAGTCCTCATTTCAGATTAAACACCAACCTAGAACAAGGGTGCATCCTTACCGAGAAACTCAGCCTCCTATCCAGAACAACAAAAGTACATTTTTAAAAGTGCTATTTTATCTTTCAGCTTCTAGTCTAGCATGTAAGTCTGCACCTGCTGCACCTCAAACTGAGCTCACCTCTCCCACACCTTCTGGGGCCTCTTGCGCTCCCAAGCCAAGTTCTACCATCTTTTAAGACTTTCTGTGAACAGCACCCATTGAGCTGAGTTCAGCTTTCTCTCTTCCCTGACCCTCATGTCTAATAATTGTACAGATTTAGGGAGGGAAGTAGGGGGAGAGCATTATCACATACTCAAGCTTTTGATTCCCTTGTATTAAATTGATAATACATATTCAATGAAAATAAGTACCAGAGGATTGCTTTAGACCTACAGTTTAATGCATAGACTTTTATTAACTTTAACCTATGTGTGTGTGAGTCTATTTGTGTGGATTGAAAATTACTTTTGCAAAAATGATATTGCATGATAAAAGCTTGTTGATACTGTTTGATGCTTTTAATCAAATGTTTTCAGGGCTTTGCAGTCCAGTATTTCATTGTATAGGGGTAGCAAAGTTCATTGAAATAATCTATTATTCCAAGATACTCATGATTTCCCCACTTTTATATTACAAATATCCTTACCAATTCAAAAGTATTAGTCTTTATTCCCCAGAATATTTGATAACTATTACATGATTATATGTTTTTGGACAAATTCATATACTTTTAAACATCTAGACCACAAAGAATGAAAATATTGAAGTTTTTCCATGACTTCTCAATATTGTTGTCAAGCTAAGATATATTTTATTTTTCAGTTCTGCTCAAAGGTTGGGAAAGCATTTTACTCATTCATTTTGTTTCCAGTGGGAGTTAACATTTAAAAGTGTGTTTGAGTTCTTTAATCAAATTTTCTTCTTTTGTGAATTAGTAGTTCTTACTCTTTTTAGACATTTGAAATATCAAGTAGGTATGTATTAATAAATGTTCTTTAAAGCAAAAGAACCAACATAATTGAATGTATATTAAAGTTAAGTTTATTAGATCAGTTTATATTATACAGTGGTGCTGAGGGCCTGGAGGGTTCCTTGAGAGCTTTTGGTCTTCAGTATCCACTGGAAGACTTAAGAAGCTGGGCTCAGGTGTCCTTGATATCTGCCAAGAACAGCAGCAGCAGAGTTGTCATTAACGACAGGGTAGTGAACTTGCCAGCACACTGGGAAGGCAGTGTGAGGGCAAGCTGTGTAAAGCACAGATGTTTCCCTTGGACCTCTTTTTAGGTGGCTTTGGGAGGACCTGTCCACCTTTAAGGTGGGTCTTTCCATTCATATGACTCGATTGGAACTATCTCTTGCAGCTGTGCCTGGGGGCATCAAAGATGACTTTGGTAGATGTACATTGTAGGCATGTTTCCTACAATTCTATTTCCTACAAAAACTGTTCCTGAATAGTTTCAAGTTCATCTGCTCTAGTAAAAGACCCTCTGTGTAGCATTTGGAAGGTGGAAGTAAAGCCTGGGTCATATACCTGCTGTGCTAACACATTTGGTTCTGGGTGCAGGCCCTGCTGCAACTCAGTGATGCTATGCCCTTTGCTAACTTGACTTGTCCTGGTAGGTCTTTGCTCATTTTCTCTAGTGGGTACTGATTATGAGAACTGCAAGAGGATACTTGGCTTCCTTCTCCCTAAGGACTTATTTCTCCTGAATTTGGGGGCTTGACATGAAATAAATTTGAAAAAAATCCTAAAAAAATAAGTGCCTTTAAAATAATATTTCTAAATCAGTGACATAGGGCATTATTCCATTTAATAAATTTAATTTTGTTTGGGTAATTGTTTTCAAAATAGGGTCTCATCTAGGTCAGGTTGTATTCCAATTTGCTAAGTGGCTGAGGTTAACCCTGCAACCTTGATCCTGTGTCTCTACATCCCCACATGACGGAAATATTTCTTCTCTCTCTGTCTCTCTCTTTCTCTCTCTCCCTCCCTTCCTCCCTCCCTCCCTCCTTCTCTCTCTCTCTCTCTCTCTCTTGATTTTAATTTTCTTTGGTTTTTCAAGACAGAGTTTCTCCATGTAGTCCTGGCTGTTGAGGAACTCACTCTGTATACCAGGATGGCTTTGACCTCAGGGATCCTCTTGCTTCTGCCTTGTAAGTGCTGGGATTAAGGGCGTGATTGACCAAAGGCCAGTAAAATATTCTATTTTTAAACAATGTTCTTTCATTCTTATTAATACAAGCAATATATATGCATAAGTATAAGCGATATATACATATATACACATCTATAGTTGTTACTATTAGTAGAAAATTTAAAATTTTTTTGCCTTGTAGCTATTTTAAAAGTGCTTCTATAGTGTTTATTTTTCTTGGTATATTTAGCTCAAAAGTGATCACTTTTCTCAGATTTATCAGTTGTGTTAAAAAATTTTTTTTGGCATTCAGATGTATAAATAATGGTGCTTTGTGCTTTCTTTCATCATATCTATAGACATTAATTTATCTGTTCTAGAGTAATAAACTAGAACACAGGGTAATTAATTCCTCTGTGTGAGATTTTCTGCTTAATTAGCAAGTGTTGGCCTTGTTTCTTCATTAAGTCCTGTTATGGATGTCAAGTTAGCAGTGTTGTCCTCCAGGGCTGCACCACATCAGAGTGGTAACTAAATGAACTTAGTTATATAATATTTGTGTTTGCTAATAGTTTGAATTTAGATTATACGAAGACTATAGCACCATGAGACAGGCAGCATGGCGCTGTAGTGGAAGAACAGACACCAAGGAAGCCTCTGCTTGACCCTGTCCCTCCCATGAGAGGGAAGTCTGTGCTCTGGCCTCTGAGGTCAGAAAAGCCAGGTTTGCATCCAAGAAAAGGAACTAGCCTCCCTGAGAACCAGAAGGCAGAGAAAAATGAACTAAGTTTCTGGAGATTTCGATGTGGATTGAGTGTGTGTGTGTGTGTGTGTGTGTGTGTGTGTACACAAGTGAAGTATATGTGCAGTGTAATGTGGGTTGTTGCCAGGGGCAAGCCTCCAGTTAACTAAAAATTAATAAATCACATCACACATCTTTCTCTCTCCTTCCTTTGTCATTACCCAGTCAGGGTGGTAATTACATTGTGTTTGCCTGCATGGAGAATTGTGTCGGGGACTTTGTTATTTTATAACCACTGTTTATTTCTTGTCTTTGTTGGTTTTGGGGACGCATCCTTTTAATGGATGAGTAATAGAGTCTCTTGAGACCTTCTCTGGGCTACCACCACAGCAGAGGCATGGTTTTCATTCTGTCTTCCACGTTGACTTCCAACAGTGTCTACATCATAAGCTGTGGCTCGCTGAGCTAGACCCTTTTCACAGAAAGGATACACAGTTTTCACTGACACTCCTACTGCCCTCTGATAAATACTCAAACTGTTGATCCCCACAGACTACGTCTCTTTCTTTCACTCTTGCCTCTCTTAGCTCCAGGTGATCTGAGGAGAAGCAGGACTTGCAGTCTCTGAATTCACTCAAAGTTTGAATTAAGAAGGCAAATGTGCAAGAGGACTTGCTGGGTGAATAGCAAGTTTTCCCAGGAATATTTATTCAAGAGAATGTCCTTCCCTGATTAAATGATCTTAACAACATTGTAAAAGATCATTTGACCACATTGGCCAAGATTTCTTTCTGGGATCTCTTCTCTCTTGTGTTCATCTATGTCTTTGTCTTCCTACCAGCATTGTGTGGTTTCCATTAGCTTTTTGATATGTTTTGAAGCATGAGTATTCCAACTTTCATGTTCTTCTTTTCCAGAATTGTTACTGCTATTTTAGGTCCCATGAGATTGCATAGCATTGACTACATTCATGTCACTGTGCTCCAAATACCAGAGAAAACATCTTACTAGAGAAATAATTTATTTGGTTTACACATTCAGGGGAATTTTAGATCTGGCTGGGGGAGGCATGGCAATAGGAGCATCTCTGTTGGGGACAGAGTAGAAAGCAGAGCTATATTGGAATCAGTAAGGTAGGCATGACCTTCATAGACCTACTCCTTCATATCTACCTTTGCTGTCAGGACACAGCTCCTGAGAAATCCACAGACATTACAAACTGGTGACTGAAAATTCAAAGTATGAGCCTGTGGGAGAAAGTTCATATTCAAACCAAAACATCATATACATTTTAGGATAGGTTTTCTTCTTTCTCTATAAAAGTATCCTAGTGTTATGATAGAGGGTTTTTTTTTTTTGAGCATATAGAATGTTTTGATAGTTTTAATTGACACTTTGGATAATATTAAGATTTACAATCATGAACACAGATAAATATTTCTTAATTTTGTTCAGTGATATTTTACATAGTTTTCAATGCACAAATGTTTTACATCTTCAGTGAGGTTTATGACTACCTTATTTTTCTTGATATTGTAAATGGAATTATTTTCTTAATTTCATTTTTTTCATAACTTCATTTAGCAAGATGTTCATGGCTAGCACACAGAAACACAATTTTTGTGTGTGTTGATTTCATGTCCTGGAACTTTGCTGAATTTATTTATTAGTTATCATATTTTTTGGAGCATATGGTGGCTAATCTTAACTATCAACTTGTTTGGAATAAGAAATACCCAGGAGACCTCTGGGAGGTTCTGGAGATGTCTTTCTGTTTGCTGTGAATGTGTCGCTCTGATTGATTGATAAATAAAACACTGATTGGCCAGTAGCCAGGTAGGAAATATAATATAGGCGGAATAAGGAGAGAGGAGAATGCTGGGAACTGGAAGGCTGAGTCAGGAGAGTCTGCCAGCCGCTGCCGCTGCCATGAAAAGTAAGATGTAAAGTTCTGGTAAGCCACAAGCCACGTGGTGACTTATAGATTAATAGAAATGGGTTAATTTAAGATCTAAGAACTAGATAGCAGGAAGCCTGACATGGTCATACAGTTTATAAGTAATACAAGTCTCTGTGTATTTACTTGGGTCTGAGTGGCTGCAGGCTCCAGCAGGACTGGAGAAATTGCCAGCTACAGGAAAGTCTGATGGCATATTTACTGATGAGTAGATCATCATGGTTCTGAACTAATGAGTGGGTGACTCTCTTTTTGGATGCCCTGTATGATGGCATTGAGATGTGGTAAAAGGAAGGAGGATGGGTTTAGTTAGAGGAAGTAGGTCACTTCGGAATGTGTCCTTTCAGGTTACTTCATGTATCAACCCCTTCTGCTCTTTCCTTCTGCTACTTGCTAACCACCACGGTATGAACTACTCTACTCTACCACACTGCTGATGCCATGGATAGACCCCCTAAAATTGTAAGCCAAAACAAATAATTATTTCTTTCAAGCTGCTTCTCTTTGGCATTTGGTCATAGTGAAAAGTCTGAGTAATTCTCTCTCTCTCTCTCTCTCTCTCTCTCTGTAAAATGTGGTAGTGTCTGTATCTATGAAATGACACCATCTGAAAACAGATAACCTTCTAATTTTCATGCTTTGTATTTTTACAGTTTTTGCATATTTATTTACTCTTGCTCACAAGCTTCAGTTAGGACTTTTAATACTAAGCTGAATGGCAGTGGTAAGAGTAGGCATCGTCTATGTTTTAGATATCACTTGAGTATATAGCTATAAGTTTCTTTTGCTGGAAGCCTGGTCTCCAGTGTGATACTGAGGTGTCAGGACCTTTAAGAGGTGGGTCTAGTGGAAGGTGGGTGGGTCATGAGAGCACCGTCTTCAGAAAGGATCAGTGTTGTTCTGGAGTGGCATCACTCTTGAGACTGCCCTCTGGCTACCTGGCTCACCCCTTGCAGTGCTTGCTGCACACAAGCCACCACTGTGGTGACATCTGTCACAGGCCCTTTTTAGGTCTGTGTAGGAGCCAATACCACAGTCTTAGATCTCTAACCTGTGAGTTAAATTTCTTTCCTCTCTCTATTACCCCACATCAACTATTTTGTCTTTACTGTAAAAAAATTAGGCGGTGGCAGCATTACTTTCTTGTTCATGATCTTAGAGAAAAATACTGATCTTTTACTGTTGAGTGTATTAAGTAGGGACTTTGCACATATAGCCTTAATTTTAGTGGTCTTTCTTTCTGTTATGAGTTCTCTTATGAGGGGAGGAGGTTGAATCTTATCAACACTTTTCAACATCAGATACATTTGTCTTGGTATTGTTAATTTTTATGCAGTTTAGAAGCAACATAATACTATTTTGTTAATACAAATTAAATGAAAATACCCTTAAGCTGTCAAGAATGTCTTTTTATATAGTGACTCACTAAACATCAACTTACAGAATAAATATAACCTAATGATAGAAACTACAGAATTAGTTAGTCCTTCAAATCAGGACCCAGATGGAAAGAATTCATCTTCAAAAGTGAAAATTTATAACACTTTCCAACCTCTACTGGGAACTGAAGACTAAAGGAAGACAGGTAAGGCTTTCATCCATTCAACCCAACAATTTAAATTCAGTAAATATTTATGAAATATTCACTGCACAAGGCTGGGCAGGCAGGCGAGATCCAAAAAGCTAAATGTACATGGAAGACAAGCCTGTAGAGTTTACACCGCAAGAGGAGATGTCATTGAAGAGAGGAGGTGGGGGATGGGGCTTGAGGAGAGAGGACAGGCTCAGTGTGTGTGTGTGTGTGTGTGTGTGTGTGTGTGTGTGTGTGTTTAAGGAGGTGAGGATTGGTGTCCACGACATCTCTTTCAAGGGCACTGTAATTAATGAGCTGCTAATAATGGTGAAGTCTTTCTCATTGATAACAAGGCTGGGGGAGGTAATTCTGCTGCAAAGTTATAAAAGTAAGGGCAGCAGGACATGCTTAGAACAGTGTGAAAGCATGCTGCAGTGGAAATATGGGCAGTATCCAGCTGGAGGGTCTGAGGAGAATGGAGGGTTTTAGAGAGGCAGAAGGTCCCAGAGAAACACTGACAATAGCTTCCTTCCTCCCCATGAAGGAGGGGATTGATGGCTGTACAACACAGGCCTGCTATTATTTGTATAAATGTTATTAAATTTAACGGGTGTTTAATAGTCTCCATTTTATATTTCCCCTGCAGTATTCAGTGCTGTTGAACACATCCTCATTCTCACAAGACTTCTTCTTTGGCTTCCATGATCTTCTGCTCTCCTTCATTTCTGTTTTTTTTTTTTTAATTTTTAATTTTTTTTTTATCTGCTAAATCACCTATCGCTCCTCATTTCTGAGTAATTTTTTCCTGTCCCTGTTATGTAATATCATACTGGCCATTTGCTTTTCCTCTCCCTTCCTCTTTTATGCCATATATTTTCATATTTTCTCTGCTACGTTTCTTTTATTATTATTGCTTTAGTTCTCTGTCTTAGTTCATGGTGCCTTTTGAAAACAAAATATTTGAGGCTTGATTACTTAAAAAGTAAGGAGGTTTCCTTGGAAGGTATAAACAGCATGACAGTAATGATCTAACAAGAGGCCCGTGTCTGTGATACAATGTGATGGGGAAGCACATATGGAATCAATCACATTCAGAATACATCCCATGGTAAGGCAGAATATAAAATGACAGGAAGGGTCAATCTCAATTAAAAATTATTTTTGGTTTTTACAATAGCAGGGATTTGAACCCAGGATCTTACATATGCTAGGCAGGTGCTCCACCACTTAGGTACATCCCCGCTTCTTTCCTCTTTTGTGACAACATGCTCTCACCAAAGCTACGTCACTTCTAGTAGCTGTGACCTATTGATTTGAGACAGAATTAATCAATTCATGGACTCTCCCATGATCCAATTATATTCCACCATGTTCCACCTCTTGAAGAGATTTCTGGAGGGCGCATCATGTCCGGATATCTTTAAACTCTCCCCCTCCTTCCCTCCCTCCCTCTCTCTTTTCCTGTCTCCCCTTGCTCTCCCTCCCTCCTCATTCCCTCTCTCCTCTCATTAATTTCACCACACTTTCCCATGAGTGCCTCAGGCAAGTGATCATGGTACCTCTATGATGACGAGGATATGCCACTGTTTCTATTCCAGACCCACCTCCCACCTTTGCCTTTTTCAGTGAGTGGTGAACAGCAGCCCTTTCAACCCCAAACAGAATTTTCCAGTGCACACTCTTCTTCCAAACTCTACATGTCTGTCACCCAGTCTTGATGCTTCTCTGTTCTTGGTGCCATTCAAGTCTGTTCATTCCCTCACATCTCCATTGCTTCTTCTCAGCAAAAGTGACCAACCTCAATCTGTCCATTATTGCACAGTCTCTATACCCAGCTTGGCCCATTATCTAGTCTCTGCACTCACATTTCTGACATGAAATTTTAGTCATGTGTCTTCTTCTCTCTACCATTCTCAAGATAAAATTTTAGGCTCCGTAGTGTGGTGTACAAGACTGTTTGTTAACGGAGCCTTGCTCCCTTCTCGCTCTTCTCTCTTGCCCCCTTGTTCTCACACCGGCTCCTTGTACTCCAGCATCTTTGGCACTCCTTATGTCTCTAAGGCATAAGTTCTTCAGGCATTGCTGTGTAGACCAAGTATTCTTTCTAGAAGCTTCTCTAGCACAACAGTTCCTCTCTCTCTGGATCATATGATACTGAATTGTGCTTGCCTCCCTGCTTCTCCCAACTCAAGGTGAACTTAGAAGGAAGAGACTCTATCTTATCAACTGTTGTTCCTTAGGAATTATCATGTGATAGAGGCTCAGCATGAATTTAATCATCGGTTGAATGAACCACGGTGTATTGTAGGGATGTTAAAGAAACAGCCCCAGTTTCAGAAGCAGTGTTTGCCAGGCATGGGCACCTGCTTTCTAGCGCATTCTGTTCTCACATGCTCTCTGGAACATGTCTTTGTTTCAGCTCTACCTTCCGCTGTAAAAGCAAGCAAGTTTCCCTCACTGTCCCTCTTGAACATTCATACTTCACACTGCTCCAGCCAGAACCAGTTCCCGAGGCATGGAGATGTAGCTCTGTTAATACTTTGAAATAATGATGGAATTCTCAAACTCCTTTTTCATATTTAACCAGGCTTCCACTCTGACAGGTTCCAACTTACTAATTTTTCTGTTCTCGACTTACTTTTAAAAGCAAAGATGGCCTGGGGATTTTCTGCTTTTCACACATTGTACTAGATAAACTTTACACACTGTTCTTCTTCATGAGAAGCATTTTTCATAAAAGCAGACAACCGCACACATCACTGTGTGTTGGTCAATTTGTGATTCAGATTTGCCATTTGACTATTAACTGGCTGCTGAGAGGTTTCTCTTTATCTAAGATTTGTGAGGTTAACTGGGGTTTTAGGTACTTGCACTGTCTATTATATCTTTGTGCTGCTTTATAAAAATAAACCGCCCATCCCTTAGCAGGGTCTAGACCTGTGTTTAGATTGGTAAGGTAATAAGTTCAGGGGAACTCAGCTGAGGTCTTTATACGCTAACCACCCTGTCTCAGTGTTTACACTTTCTACTAAACATGCCTAGGATATTCTATGTTTTATATGCTCACATTTTACAAGGTTCTGATGCTAAGTAATGCCACATCTGTACATCAGAAAATGGCACATGCTTCGTCCTTTGTAGATTTCTTTATGACATTTCTATCTGTTGAATTATTTTTGTCACATGGAAATTCAGCCTCCTTAATTGAATATATAAACATTTGGGATGAATAGTGAATCTAATTTTAATATTCTTATTATGATGGAAACTTTCCAACAGGAAGAAAAGGATGGGATGTGAAATTCAGTTTATAAGTCAGGTAAATGTTGAGTGGTAGATGTTTAACGTTTTAAAACATTACATAGCTGTATTAGAAAGAGTAACATGGCATATTTATTTGAATTTATAGTCCTCTGTACTGGCATTATCTTTCTTCTTCTTAATTTCATTCTAATGTAATTTAAGCAGAATTCTTTAGTAACTCTTACTTTATGATGTACTATCTCAGCTCATCTACCAGAAGGATTCCTTTCTTGCAAGTATGAGCTGGACTAACATGGAGTAAGTCTTACCTAAGTGCACTGAAGTAGAAGCTCTTGGTGGGAACACCCTACATCTCTTGACAATGTGTTCCTGGAGCATTTTATTTTCTTCCTTTATTCTCTTGGTCATAAGTTTATCACACTCCGCTGCCTTCTCATTTTTCTCAGTGCATCATTTCTTCAGATCACCATGTCAGTATTTGTGTTGCAGGATATATGGAGTAACAAGATGTTAATAAATCTTGGGTGCTTTAGTCCTGGGCATCTTACCTTCTTTATTAAGGGCTGTGTGACAACATTTTGGTGAAAATCATCTTCCTTAGATTGAAAAGCTTCTAGGGACTGAAAAGCTTTTGGATTCTGCCAGTTCATCTGAGCCGTAATGGCTGAAACACAATAGTATTGGTCAGCCCAAGAATATCCTTCTCTCAGTTTTTTTTTTTTTAAATAATAACTAAGTTGAGAACACCCAGTTTGACATTCAACTGTATCACAGTTCTAGAACAAGAACTTCTTGGTCTTATAACAAGAATGCCCCTTACTTAATAGCAGGCACACTTCTGCCAAGGGTCAAGATACTATGCGTCATGAGACAACCTGGTTTGCCATTCTTGCCACAGATTAAGACCACCTAACCTGTATCCTCTACACCCATAGCAGCAACAGCTACTTCTGTGGCCTTGCACTTCTTGTAGGAAGTATGAAGCTTGAATTCATCATCCACTTCCATGAGTTTCTGACAGACGATGTCTGGGAAGGAGATTTTCAGCTTCATCTTGACTGAGTCAACCACTTTGGAGGGGCCACAAAAGAGCTTCCTTGAAATCTTGGTGGAAGCCTCCATGATCTCATAACTACAAACCAGCATCATATAAATACTGGTGGCACACTTCGGGGTCTCATTTCTGTTCATTATTTCATACTTTAACACTGTACTTTCTTTTTTCCTTTTCTCTATTTTTTTTGACCAAATAAGATTGATTCTGCTAATTTGGAATGTCAACACTTACATAGCATATGAAGCCATTATGTCATTCTGAACATTTCTCTTGTGTTTCCTTCCTTTCCATTGACCACTGCTCTTCTTGCTCAAGAAAAAGTCCCCCGCCTTTTTTTTTTTTTTTTTTTTCTGATTTCCGTCACCTTATAGTAGCTTGATTTTTGACATAGTGTACACATGGGGCGAGGGGGGTCACAATGTCAACAGTATGAAGATTTTTGTCTTTGTCTGTCTTGGAGATTGATCTGTATTGCTGTGTATGTTTGAATTCTTTGTTCACACGCTATGGCTTGTTTACCCATAATCTCATGGATGGACACTTGTTTCTAGTTCTTGACATGTATGAGTAAAGGTGCAGCAAACATTTGTCTGCTAGTCTTTAAGGATAAGAAGATTCTAATTTTTTTCCCTTGGGTAAAAACTTAGGAGTAAATTTACAGTTGGATTGATGTGTTTAATTTCCTAAGAAACTGGCAAGTTATTTTCCAAACTATCTCCTCCCGCAACATGTAAACAGGTCCTTAGCTTCACCTCATTTGTCAAATACTCTGCTTGTCCTAGCATATTAAGAAGCATGTGAAAAAAAACTTCATACATTCAGAATGCATAATGCTTGGAAACAGCGTTGTTAGAAAAAATACAAACAGCTGGTTAAACTCGATTTTCAGATAAACATTGATAATGTTTCAACATGTTCATAACTCCTGTTCTGAATGCTACATGGAATAAACTCATTCAGAAACTCACTGCTTATACTGACTTAAGATGATCCTCTTTAACTTTTATTTGTTAAATACAGAAAAATTAGTTGTGATGAGTATATGGAATTTTTCAGTTCTGTGGGTTTTCTTTCTTTCTTTCTTTCTTTCTTTCTTTCTTTCTTTCTTTCTTTCTTTCTTTCTTTTTTTTTTTTTGAGCTGAGTATCAAACCCAGGGCCTTGTGCTTGCTAGGCAAGTGCTCTACCACTGAGCTAAATCCCCAACCTTTTTTTTCTTTTCTTAATGGTATTTTCTTAAGAACAGAGTTTTACAGTATTTATATCACTTCAATAGACCAAAAGTTTTTGGATTAATGCTTCTTATGTCTTATTTAAGAAATTGGCTACTCCATGATCACAAAGACTTTATATTAAAAATACTGACTTTTACTTATACTATAAAAATCTGATTAATTTTGGGTTAGTTTTTGTGTACAGTTTTAAGAAGGAATCTAAGTATTATGTACAAAAAGGACTTTCCCTTCTATGTTAAAATGTCTGGGATCTCTTGTTAAAAATTAAATCTCTATACTGCCTTCCCTGCATACAGTCTACTCTGTCCTCTGTTCTAGTCCACCAATGTCTACCTCTTTTATTTTTATGTGCCATTATATCACAAGTAGACTTTATTGCTTACCATTACAGGTTTTATTTTGGTGTGGCTAAAATCAGTTTGAGACTTCCAATTGGAGTTATAAAAATATTTTGGTAATTTTGCTACTGCTTTGAGTTTTGTTATTCTCCATTTTGTTCTCTTTGTAAGATGGGAATATAGACTGCTATTTCTATATCTTTTTAAAAAGTGCAATGCTAGTATTTTACATACCAATACCTCACCCATGCCCCTTAATGTTGGTACATTGTGTGTTTATTTTTACCCAAAGTATTTTCTAATGTTTCTTGTAAAATTAAAAAAAAAAAAAAACAACTCAGAATGATTTAGTAGCCTATAATTTTTAGTTATTTGGAGATTTTTCTAGATATTTCCTTCATTCCAAATTGGATCTTAATTCCCTTGTGGTCAGAAAGGAATTTTGTATAATTCTAATTTTTATAAATTTATTGAGATTGACTTTATGGGCTAGAAGGTAGTCTATAGAGATGAATGGTCTATGCACACTTAAAAGGAATGTTTATTCTACATGCAGCAGGCTGAAGGATGGCTCTGAAGATATTAGGGCTTAATCCGTGGGACTTGTAATTGTTGCCTTATTAGGCAGAATGGCTTTGTAAATGTAAGTTAAGGATCTTGAGACAGTTAGGCTCTCCTGGATGTCCAGGTGCGTCTAATGTAATCAGAGGCGCCCTTGTCATCCTTATAAGGGTTACAAGAAGGAGGCGGAAGAGTCTGTGGAGGAACTGTGGCTGGGGAAGCAGAGGTTAGAGTCCTGTGGCTGCTGACTCTAAAGACGGAAAACAGCCATGAGCTGTGGAATGTGGCAGTCTCAGTAAGCTGAAGAGGCCAGGACCTGACCCCCCAACCCCCTCAGAGTTTTAGAGAACCACACAGGCTTGCCAGCACCACTGTGTTAGCATAAGGAGAATTCTGTCCACTGGTACTGCAAGCTAATAAATGTATAATTATATTTTCGATTTGTGGGATTTACTAAGTACTTTTGAAACTTGTTCCAACAGCCAAAGAGAAATGAACACCTGTGGGCCATGTGATTGTTTTTCATAATGTTACAATCCTCATTGTTCCTGAATTATTAAAGAGAAAGTAATGCTTATTTAGCTCATAGGATAGTTTTGAGAATTAATGAAACTACTGAGTGGGAAAGCACATGATACAATTCCTGCTACAAAGAAAGCAATGTGCAGATACTGACACCTTCAATGTTTGGCCAGCATCGTTGTAGATACTAATCAGCATGGATGACAGCAGATGCAAGACTTTGCATGATAAATCTTCTAGTAATCAGAGATGGGTAAGCAACCAGGGGTTGACTCAATGATGTAGGAGTGAGCTTTGAGCTGCTGGGCTACAGTGATGACAAAGGAAACAAGACAGAGAGGAAGCATTTCAGAGATATTTGAGAGTGGATGAAACAGTAGATGTAGAGAATAAGAGTGGCAAGAGCCAATTATGCCTGTTAGTAAACTGTCTCCACTGGGGGGAAGCTCAGTCTCTGTAAGTGGCTGAACAAATGGTGGCTCAGCCAGGAAGAGCACTTGCTGTGCAAACATAAGGTACCTTCATACAGAAGCCGAACATAGTCACAGACGCTGCTAACTACAGGGCGGGGTAGAGGTAGAGGACACAGGAGGATCCATGGGATGTGCTTGCTGCCAATCTAGCTCCATGCTGAGTGAGAACATCTTAAGGGAATAAAGTGGAGGGTGACAGAGCAGTACAATGACTCTCCTCCTGTGTGGGAATATGTACCCCCCATACACACGTGAGCAAATCACACACACACACACACACACACACACACACACACACAAACACACAGAGAAGAGAGAGAGAGAGAGAGAGAGAGAGAGAGAGAGAGAGAGAGAGAGAGAGAGAGAGAATCTCTCATTAACCTCTGAGGACTTAGGAAGTAGGTTAGAACGTGTGAGGCCACTGCCGTCTTTGAGTCTGAGCTAATGTGAGAGGCCTCTGTTGCTGCTGCTCTGGATCAGGATCATCAATGTCAATGCAGTCTTTCTAAAAACTTGACATATTAGACATATTCTAAGACATATTTTTCAAAATATAGCTGTTATGAAATCGGTGCTATGAAAACAGCATTTAAAAATGTAGCAGAGGGGCTGGCAAGATGGTTCAGTGCGGAAAGAGGCTTGCAGCCAAATCTAATGACTTGAGTTCAATCCTTCCAACCTATGTGGCAGAAAGAAAGAACTGATTCTCATAGATTGTCCTCTGACTTACACATGTACACCATGGCATGTGTACACCTCAACCACATACTCATGTACACAAAATAAATAAATAAAAATTTTCAAAAAATGTAATAAAATAGAGTAAAAGAATGAAAAAATATACGTATACAACTGCAGTATGGTAGGAATTACTTTACTTTTATTGTGTACGCAGGCAGATTATATTTCAAAGTTCCATTTCTTATAGACCACTGTCAAAAATGTTCGAAGACCATAGCAAAAGATTGTCAACTCACCCATGGGCTTTTTACAGGACAGCAGAGGAGGTCAGACTCCAGGCTGGACAGTGATCCCAAGTTCCTTTCATTCCCCACTGTCCTAGATTGAGCTCAGGTTGGCAGATGAGTAATAACCATTTAGATTCTTTATTAATTAAAGTTTACATGGCAAGCCCATTAAGACTACATATTTATGAGGTGTGCACTTAGATAATCCATTGTTCACTTTATAAGTAACAACCGCTTGTTTAATAGCCCTCTAAAAATATATATTCTCAAGGATAATTTGGTTGGGCCATTTTTGATGGTGACCTTAGGCTTTCCAGGTAATCTTTATATTACAAAATTCCAAATCCTGACAACATCCAACATCCACATTTCAGGCATGGTTATAGCATTTGCTTTTAGACTTAATTTATAACCAAGACTTCATTAGCCAAAATCACTTGAATTTTGGCATGCCTTTTTAATCATCTAAGGAGTAGAAAAATATCTTCAGGCATTAGGAATGAACTCAACTAGGCATTCAAAGGTATAAATATTTGTAAACATATCAAGTTTTAGAATATTTAATATCTTTTTTATTAATCTTTACTTTTTGTTTTATGAAAAAGATCGAAGATTTTTAAAATTCAACAGCTCAGGACATTAATTACAATCACTTATTGTTGCAGATAATTTCATAGAGGTTTCTTTTAGAGGAAATAATAGACATTGAAATGAGCACAAGAGTTTTGATAAAGGACTGCAGTGCTTGGGGGATTTTCAGCAGAATGACTGGTGAATCATCGCATTCAGTTTCTAAAGCAGAGAGGTAAATCTTAAGGAAGCATTGCAAGAACAACGGTGTTCAGTCCTTCATTCCCACATCAACCTTTATTTGCATTGTGATCATCTCCCTGCAAGGTACATGGAAGGTGACATCACTTTACAAGCTATGTCTTGCTTATACTCAGCGAGGAGGGTTCCCAGAAAAGTCATGGATCTGATTCTTGATCATACATTTTGGGGAATTTTGTTTTAATTTTATTGGAATTAGTTTTACCAACCACCAACATTTCAGATTTGAACAGATTTTAAAACAAATCTACAGGCACATTGGGACATTGGTTATTTTAGGCTCATTTCAGAAAAATGAATACCTCAGGATATTTTGACACTGTGCCAGATGTCTTTATGTCTAGGAAGGAATTATGGTTTTTCTTTTTATGAATCTTCAACATTTGCCAAGAGGGAAATTTTAAAAAAAAATCTATTCTTGCCCATTGTTACATTTATAGACTTGTCTACAGAGAGGTGGGTAGAGGGCAGTCAAGTCTTCTGTATTGAACAAATTATATCATTAGGTGTTTGAATATGGATTGACTTGTTCTCAAGGCTTTAAAACTAAACACAGCTGAGAGCCAAATCCTGTGACAAATGACAGGTCTGTACAAAGATCAGAAATAGCATATAGCAAATGGAATGTCTAAAAGGAACACTCTCTTCTAATATACACCTGATAAATGGCCATGTGAAACTGTGTTGGGGAGGGGAAAGAATCCAGTGTCCCTGTTCTGGGACTTGGTATTACTTAAAAAGTAAAAACACAGCAGATACATTAGCAGCAGACAGAGCTAATGTGTTCAGTTTAGCATTCAACACAAAGGAATCCAGAGTGAGAAGAAAAATGGTGAAGTTAGGTCTAAGTTAATGGATGAGACTGTTCCTCCTGACATCACTCCTTAAAAAACTGTGGGAAAAGTCAGCATAGCAATGGGAGTAGATATTTCAAAGTACATATCTGATTAAGAACTAGTATTTAATGACTGAGAAACACACAAGGAGATGTTCACTATCCTTAGCCATCAGGGAAATGCAAATCAAAATGACTCTGAGGTTCCATCTTACACCTGTCAGAATGGCTAAGATTAAAAAAAACCCTAAAAACCAAAACAAACAAAAACAAACAAACAAAAACAAACAAACAAACAAAACGTGACAGCTCATGCTGGAGAGGATATAGAGCAAGGGGAACACTCCTCCATTGATGGTGGAAGTGCAAACTTGTACAGCCACTTTGGTAGTCAATGTGGTGGTTTCTCAGGAAACTGGGAATCAACCTTCTGTAAGACCCAGGCTATACCACTTTTGGACATATACCCAAAAGATGCTCAATCATACCACAAGCACACTTGCTCAGTTTTGTTCATAGTAGCTTTATTTGTAATAGCCAGGAACTAGAAACAACCTAAATGTCCCTCAACTGAGGAATGGATAAAGAAAATGTGGTTGGAGGGCGGTGGAGAGGGAGAGTACTGAAAGACTACTGGGAAGGGGGACATTTCCAGATCAGATAAAATCTGGACACAAGGGAATATCTCAGGAATCTACAGGGAAGAACCTAGCTTAAACCTCTAGCAAAAGCAGATATGTAGCCTGAGCTAACCATTGCGTATAACCAGCCTAGCCTAACTGTCATCAGAGAGGATTCATCCAGCAACTGATGGAAACAGAAGCAGTCCCACAGCTAAACATTAGGCAGAGTTGGGAGAATCCTGCTGAAGATGAGGAGAAAGGCTTGTAGGAGCCAGAGGGATCAAGGACAATACAAGAAAACTCACAGAATCAACTAACTTGGGCTCATAAGGGCTCACAGAAACTGAACCGACAACCAGGGAGCCTGCATGGGCCTGACCTAGACACTGCATACATGTTACAGTGGTGCAGATTGGTCCTCTTATGGGACTCTTAACCATGGAAATAGGGGCTGTCTCTGACTTTTTTTTTTTACAGGCTTTTGGGACCCTACTCCTCATACTACTGGGTTGCCTTGCCCAGCCTTAATACGAGGAGACATGCTTAGTCTTACTGTGACTTGATCTGCCACATTTTGTTGATGCTCATGGAAAACCTGCCCTTTCCTAAACAGAAACTGAAGAGGAGTGGATTAGGGTAGGAACAAGGGGGTCTGGGGGCAGGGACTGAGAGGAGAAGTGTGAGGGGAAAATGTGGCTGGGATGTAAAATAAATAAATAAATTTATTTCTTAAAAAAAGAATTAGTATTTAAAATATATAAGGAACTCACACAACTTAAAGGTAAATAATAAGGAACCAAATAGAAAACAATCACAAGATCAAAGCAGGGATTTATCTAAAGACACAAAAAATGGTGATCAGGTATGTGTAAAGGTGGTCCGTACTGCTTTACAAAGTGCAAATTTTGACCACAACACATATCACTTTGTATCTGTTAGGATGTTTTAGTTTTAAGGAAAAAATAGGATTACATTGATAAGGATGCAGAAAAAGGCAAACTTTGTGTATACACTTGTCCCTAAAATTGTAGCTTGTGCAGACACTATGGAAAACAGTTGGAGGTTCTTAAGGAAATTACAAATAGAACTGTTATCCAACACAGTGGCTCCTCTGCTAGGCATATGCACAAAGGAAGTGACTATACCATTCTACAAGGACACTTGCCCTCTCATGTCTAGGACCACATTGCTCCCAAATGCTCAGGCATCATAGCTACTGATAAATAAATCAATGTCCTTGAACATTCTTAAATTTGCTCCCAGCCTCCCATGTGGGGACTGTGACCATGAACCACCACACTAGCCCTTACAAGATTCTAAATTTTAAAAACATAATTTGCAGATTATACACTTTCTTCAGTTCTGTGGTTTTAACCCTTAGGCATTAACAAACTGGATGAGATGATGGGTTATGGTGGAATGGGAAAAGCTTGCTTGTACCCCTGATACAAATCTATCTAGACTTTGGTTTGGGGATAGAGGTCTTCCCTAGGGTGTAAGAGGCTCTGGGTTCAGTCCTAGGACTCCAGCCCAGTTCAGAAGTACACTAGTTATTTCTTACACTATATTTCAGGATCTTAGACTGAGAAAGTTTGTGGCATAACTAAATCAGAGTCAATGTCATATGCACATACACAGCCTACACAACACACAGGGATGGAAGCTGACAACTGCTACAATGTTTTGCTGTAATTCTACTCCTTAGCAATCATATCGTTTATAGTATTTATCACCCCTTCATGGAGAGGCTCATCTCACAACATAGTTTTTCCTCTATAAAACTGCCTGTAGCATAGATGCTCCTTAATTTAGGTGGGTTTACAAACAAGCCTTTAGAAAGCAGAAAGTACTGTAAAGGGAAACTGTGCTTAATACAAATAACCCTCTGACCATCACAGCCTGGTCCAGCCTACTTTAAGCACGTTCAGATCACTTACCTTAATCCAAAGTTTGGTAAATTCTTCTGTAGACCTTTTTTGAGTCTTTGCATACAAAATGTGCTGGCAACCCAGGGTCCTGGAGAGGATCATGGCTTTACCCAAGGTCACGTAAATGATTGGCAGCTGCTGGGTCACTCAGTGTCTCAAAAGAATATCACACCACACAGTGGTAACCTGAAGATAACATCAGAATTCAAAATTCGAATTATGGCTTTTATTGACTGAATCTGTCTTTTCACTACAGTGAAGTCTTGGAATTATAAAATAAACAATAATAACTCGGGGACAAACTATTATTTAAACCCCATCTCCCATATCATTGCTCAGTCATCTTGTTAACTATCTTGAGAAATATCTTTCCTGAAAGTATTAGCATAAATTAATGAATGCCTTTAAACATGGTCATAGCATTTCATTATATATATACTAGTCATTAATGTAACTAAGTGAAAATTAGGCTAGATCAAAGAATAAAGATCATACTCCACACTAATCTCAAATGTGATTTCTGAATGTATGTGAATTTATCTCAAATTCTCTTTTGCAACCTAAAAATATTTATAAGGTCTCTCTCTTTCTTCTAATTATGAAGCAACAGTTAAACTATCACATATTCATGATAATTCTTCATTTTAATTAGACTAGCCTATTAATATCATAGCAAATACAATGATGAAGTACTATTGTTTTCTCTTGTTATGAAGAAGCTCAAAGGGAACGAGAGGTTCATGTCTGTATTCCCAGCACTTGGGAGGCAGAGGCAGCATGATTGCTCTAAGTTCAAGTTCATGACTAGTTTAGTTTCTAGTGGACTAATCCAGCCTACACTGTAAGACCCTGTCTCAAAAAACAAGACAAACAAAAAAAAAAATGAAAACCATATCATTTATATAGCTGAATATTATCAGTAGTTTGCTGGCATACTGGAACTTTAGTGGACTATTAATATTGGCCAACATTATTTTTCCTCTTGCTTCAATACGAAAACAGGTAACTAATTTATTCAATAAATCCTACTACATTCTTTATGACAAGAATTAAAATCAGAATTGGGGACATTTCAACTTTTCCTGATGTATACACTTAGTATACTCCCTGGACATGTGCTTATAAAGAGAGTTTAAGTAATCATTATAATATTGCAAAACCTTGGTCTTAGGGTTACTATTGCTGTGAAGAAACACCATGACCATGGTAACTCTTATAAAGGAAACATTTAATTGTGATGACTCAGTTACTGTCAGAGGGTTCAGTCCGTCATGGCGAGGAGCATGGCAGCATGGAGGAAGAGAAGGTGCTGGAGCTGAGGCTGCTACATCTTACAGGCAACAGGAAATCAACTGACTTACTGGGCAGTATCCTGAGTACCTGAAACCTCAAAGCCTTCCCTGACAGTGACACACTTCCTCCAGAAGGTGTGGCCCAGATTTAAGGTGTTCCCTCCAGCCTCAAGGTCCAGATTAAAGGTGTGTATCATCCAGCCTCCTTCAACAAGACCACCCTTCCTCCAAAAAGTTCACATCTCCTAATAGTGCCACTCCCTATGAGCTTATGGGATCCAAATACATTCAAACTACCACAACCTTACCATAATAAAATAATACATACAAGAGAAGTTAACACGAGTTTCAACCATTTAATGAATATAATTTAAAATTTTTATCTGTTATTATGGCAACAGTATGCCTTTATTTATGGTGGAATCTGTTTGAGTATTACCTTGTGTAATACATTTGTAAACATATGTGAGATGAGGTTATTGCTCAAAAGTAAGTTGAACACTACATTTTTAAATTTTATAATTTAATTTAATTTTACATAACAGCTGTGGGTTCCCTTGTCCTCCCCGCTCCCACCCCTGCCCCTGCCTTCCCCCATAGCCCACCACCCATTCCCATCTCCTCCAGGGCAAAGACTCCCCTGGGGATTCAGCTCAACCTGGTAGATTCAGTCCAGGCAGGTCCAGTCCCCTCTTTCCAGGCTGAGCAAAGTGTCCCTGCATAAGTCCCAGGTTCCAAACAGCCAGCTCATGCCCTAAGGACAGGTCCCGGTCCCACTGCCTGGGTGCCTCCCAATCAGTTTAAGCTAATCAGCTGTCTCACTTATCCGGAGGGCCTGATCCAGTTGGGGGCTCCTCAGCTTTTGGTTCATAGTTCATGTGTTTCCATTAATTTGGCTATTTACCCCTGTGCTTTTTCCAATCTTGATGATAAATGAAGACCACATGAGAATAGGAAGAAGCAAAGTGCTAGAGAGGTCCCCAGAAATCCACAAAGATACCTCCACTGTAAACTACTGGCAATGGTTGAGAGAAAGCCCGAACTGACCTACTCTGGTGATCGGATGGCCAAACACACCAACTGTCATGCTAGAAATCTCATCCAATGACTGAGGGAAGCACATGCAAACAGCCACAGCCAGGCCCCAGGTGGAGCTCCAGGAGTACAATTGGAGAGAAAGAGGAGGAATTGTATGAGAGAAAATTGTTGAGAACACTACATTTTACAATGCTCAGCAGGTCTGCTTTTTTCTCCAGATCAGAATTTTTTCATGATGATTTTAAATCGGTCTCACTAATACAGTGCTCCTATCTACTCATTGACACTGTTCTTCAACATGTAGCTTATAAGATGCCTTCAGAACTGGCTTTTTGTGGTATACAATTGTTGCTAGTTGTTTTTTCTGCTCTTTTGGGGGGCCCACCACCCAACTCCCACATAAGTACACGGAGGCTTTTTCTTACTTATAAATGCCTGGCCTTAGCTTGGCTTGTTTCTAGCCAGCTTTCCTTGTCTTAAATTATCCCATCTGTCTTTTGCCTCTGGGATTTTACCTTTTCTTACTTCTGTAATCTTACTTTCACTCTTACTTCATGGCTGGCTGTGTAGCTGAGTGGCTGGCCTCTGGAGTCCTCCTCTTTCTCACATTACTTCTTTTCCTTTCCTCCTCCCAGATTTCTCCTTTTATATATTCTCTCTTCCTGCCAGCCCCACTTATCCTTTCTCCTGCCTTGCTGTTGGCCATTCAGCTCTTAATTAGACCATCAGGTGTTTTAGACAGGCACAGTAACACAGCTTCACAGAGTTAGTCAAATGCAACATAAACAAAAGTAACACACCTTAAAATAATATACTACAACATACAACGCTGTATATTTAAGACCTAAAATACTGTGTACACATTAAGGAAGTCATCCCTCTGGTTTATTGTAAATTGCTTCAATGTTTTCAATTTTTTTTTTCTACTAGAAAAAATGATCAAACCAATTATACTTTAAAACAAGTCTTTGGTTGAATCATCAACAAGAGTTGGTGAATAATATAGTTAAGAAAAAGTTATATACAATTATTTTTGAGTGCAAACTATATTTCTAACATGGTGTTTGGGTCATTTACATCTACCATTCTAAATTTTACCATACTCCTTCCAGGGAGGTGTCTTACTCAGCTTTTATGCCACTTGACAAAATGCCTGAGATGAACAAGCTGAAGGAGGGAAGATTTGCTCCACTTCAGGGTTTCAGTCCACAGTCACTTGGCTTTGGAGAGGCAGTTCTCCATCGGAGAAGAAAATTGCTTGCCTCGTGACAACCAGGAAACAGAGGCAACCAGTGAGGAAGTGTCTGGGTGGAGATGCACCCTCCAAAGTCATGCCTCAGTGACCTCCTTCCTCTAATAGGCCCCACTTCTTCATAGCTGGTTCGGCTGTGAACTCACCAGTGGATTGAATCCGTGGATCAAACTAGTGCCTCATAAGCCAATCACCTCACACGCCTGGCACCAGACATTCAACACATGAGCCTTTTAGGAGGACACTTCATATCCGAACCAATTCAGGAATTACTGTTAGCCCATTTGCAGATGAGGGAGTCAAGGCAAAGCTGTGAGAAGTTCCCCAAGATCCCTCGTACTCAAACACTAGCCTGATTAACTTCAAAGACCATGTGTTCTCCTTACTGTGTGAACTGAAAGTGGCAGGGGACAGAAGTGAATACAGTAAACACATCACTATGATGCACCAATGCTAATTCTAATGTGTTTTTGTGGTAGAAAATCTTAAGAAGACATTCACTTTTGTCTTATTTTTAATATCTTAACTCTGAGAAAGTGGTGTCTGGAAAGTGATGGCATGTGAGTTTGCATTTGATGTGAAAATGCTTGTATAATGTGAAGAAGATGCATAGAGTCAATGACACTATTAACACTCAGATTATTAAAAAAAACACTTTACAAAGTTCTTCTCCCCTTTTGCACTTTGTCTCGAGCGAAGAGAAACAACTGGATTCACTGGATGGAATTCACTGCTCTTTTTCAGCTCATTTCTCCAGCCATTCTGCTTTTTTGGTTCTCTTCTTACTCTATGTGTGTTTGTTGATAGCCAGGGGGATCCAGAATGCCATATGTGACAATCACTTCTGCTTCTGTCTCTTGGGCTTTTCTGAGCATTCACTTACGTTAGATTCTCTGGCTAAATTACATCAACCACACTCCCTTTATTCTGAGAAGACCCTGCCAAGCACAGCTTAGTTTTGGCACTTCAAATTATTAATTTTGAAATTAAATACAGAGAAGATCTGAAAAAATTAATGCTAGTTCTTCTGAGATAATATGAGTAGCAGGAGAACCCAACTAGAGAACTGTAGTGAGGTCATTTTCCTAGAGATTTGAAAAACAAAATAGTTTACTTAAAGCTAACTTATTATCTAGTGGGCCACTCAGCAAATGAGGCACTTCTTCCAGAAAAAACATTCTCATAGAGTTCTAAAGATGATTCTAATAACTCAGATTAAAAACATGAATTATGATCTTTCCTCAAGTCCATTCCCCTGTGACTCTCCTGAATGACACACTGTCTCTGAAATGTTTACTGAGTCCATGTAGTTTCCCCTTCAGAAATCTACCCCTATTTCTTAACTGGACTGCTCCTGGCACGGCTTTCTGAGGGACCTGTCTGTAAGTTATATGACACACCATTGTCTTGAATGTAATCTTTATAAAGTGATCAGATGGCCACAGTACTCCCTTGTCTTTCTCACCAATGGTTTTCCAGAGCTCCAAAGTATTGATTCTCAACAAGGGTAAACATGTTACCTCAGGAGCCAGGAAGAGGACATAGTTAGTAAAGTACCCCCTGTGTAAGCATTGAGGACCTGCATTAAGATTCCCCAGTACCCAGAGCAAAGTCCAGGCAGAGTGGTATAGGCCTGTAATCCCAATGTTGAGGGAGGACAGTAGACACAGGCTCACCGGTCAGACAGTCCAGCCAAATTGGCAGGTTCCAGATTCCATGAGAGATCCTGTCTCAACAATAATGTAGATGGCTATTGTGGAAGGTCCCTGAAGTCAGTCTCTGCTCTTCACACACTCCCATGCTCATGTATGTGTACATACATGAACATACAAACACACTAGGAAAACAAAAAAGAACTTAAAAATTGCCCTTTACAGGATATTGAGGTTTTGTATTCCAAAAATAGCCATAGCAATATACTTCATTATATATATTCTTGTTTGGAGTTTAAAAGAGAAATCCCAAAGCAAGCAAGGTATAAATATGGCAGCTGCCAAGAGGACGGACATGGAGAAGAGGAACAAAAATAGCCATGCCTTTGAGGAGAATGGAGGACAGTCATATAGGATACCAGCAGTCACCTGGGAGGAAGAGAGACTTTAGAGAAGAAATAAGAAAGCCCAAAGTACCAGAAAAACCATCCTTTATGAGAGGAAGAAGCAAATATTGCTGGGAGGGCATTGCATTAATTTTTGTTGTTTTTGTTTTAACAATATAGAGAGGTCATTAGACTTATAATCCCATGTAATTTTCAAGTAGTTTCACGAAGAGATGATTGACAGAACACATACTGAGTAGCTATAATTTGAGTATGCATATATCTGTGAAGCCATGACTACTGTGTAGCTGGAGATTTCTCCAGTCCCGCCAGTACCCGCAGCCACTCAGACCCAAGTAAACACACAGAGACTTGTATTACTTATAAATTGTATGGCCATGGCAGGCTTCTGCTATCTAGTTCTTATATCTTAAATTAACCCATTTCTATTAATCTATAAGTTGCCACATGGCTTGTGGCTTACTGGTACTTTACATCTAACTTCTCATGGCAGCGGCTGGCAGCATCTCCTGACTCAGCCTTCCACTTCCCAGAATTCTCCTCTCTGTTTATCCTGTCTACCTACACTTCCTGCCTGGCTACTGGCAAATCATTGTTTTGTTTATCAATCAGTCAGAGCAACACATTTCAGAGAATATAGAAAGACATCCCCAACACTACTGTGAAGGCAATGGCCATACTCACCATCTCCAAACATCTTCTCATATTCTTTGTTTCACCTCATTTGTGGTTAAAAATACCATAAAATGTCTACCCTTTCCTTCTCATCTTCTTTCCTATTCTAAGAAGAGAATACACAGCCTTGTGAATCATGGCAAGTGCTCTATCACTGAGCTCTATATCTATCCAAAGATCACCCCTCTTAAAAGAACCAAGTGTATGATACTGTGTGGCTAATTACACACACAATGTTGTAAAGCAGATATTTTGACCTTATTCAAATGCATAACTGAAATTTATACCCATTGACTAATGCCCCTCACTTCTCAATTTAGCTTCGGGTAACCAGTAATCTACTTTTTGTGTCTGTGAACTGTCTTTGACAATTTGAAATGGTATCTGAAACATCTTGATGTATGTATCTAAAATAGTCAAATATAGAGTAGAATAGTATTGATTTTTAAATGTATGTATTTAGGGAATGGGGAAATGGCTCAGTGAGCAAGAGAAATTGCGTGGGCACAAGGCCGTAGTTCAATCCTCTAGTACTCACATAAAACCCAGGCATGGCTATCCTTGCCTGTAATTCCAGAAATGGGGACAGAGACAGGTGGATTCTCTGGAGCTTGCTTGGCTATCCAGCCTTAACTGAGAAATTTTTACATGAGTCCTAGTATGTCTATAAACTA
Source organism: Onychomys torridus (assembly GCF_903995425.1). NCBI lineage: Eukaryota > Metazoa > Chordata > Mammalia > Rodentia > Cricetidae > Onychomys > Onychomys torridus. Next base: position 32,252,232 of record NC_050461.1, on the reverse strand, counting down.
GGTATATAAGTAAAATATTTACTGATGATAAATAATAAAGAATTTTATTAAAATAATTCTTAGGTATAAATATAATTTTTACCTAGTATTATAAATGAAAGCATATTTGCACACCAATGAGATGATGTAATTCTTTATTTTTAATGAAATAATTAAATCTTGGCTGGAAACTGATCCTGCAAGATATTATCTTTAACATTTTCAGAGTTTAGCAATTTAAAAAGAGATTTTATTTACTTTTATGCACTTTTATATGTGTGAGTGCTTCACCTGTATGTGTATACAAAAAGAGCAAATGAGCCAAAAAACAAACAAAAGAGAGAAAAATAACACCAGGAAACTTAATTTCGAAGCCAAGAAACGTGCTGAAATAAATAAGGATGTTAAGGAGAGGCCTGATCTACATTGGAATAATGGGAGGAGTGTTCTCAGGGGAGGACCCCACTCAGACAAACCAAGAACCTGTGAAAGGAAAAGGCCTAAGGATTTTCCATTCTTTCTCAGATTCAAGAGTGCCAGGTTCTAGTTCAAGCTGGTGGTTGAGTTCGTCAATGTCATCCATGTGGTGCTGGCTTAAGGATCATGAAGGATACAAAAATAAAGGTATTGTGGAATCTTCCTCTGAGGTTATAGGGAACTGCTGTGGATAGGCAATGTTTGGCATGGGTAATCCTTATCAAATGCTTTGAGAGGGCAATAAAACTGAGGCCATTGTGGGAATCTCTAAAAAGGAAGTCTGGAAATTCATTTTAGAGGTGCCAGAATCATGGCATATCTGCCAAGGGGAGCTGCATAGAAGAGTAGGGCTAGCCACCAACTGAGACAAGGCATTCAAACTCAGAGACTATGAATTTTGATCTTGCTTTGGTCCGGGATTTCCAATTTCTCCTGTTTGGAATGGTAATGTAGTCTCCAATTGCTTATTGGAATTACGTACTTTGATTTTTTGATTTTACAGGGGGTGACAGTTAAGAGATTGCTTTGGGTTTCAGAAGACACTTGCATTTTTTTCAACGGTTGAGACTGTATTATCATATGGCCATAGGCTTATGGGGCCCTGAGTGTGGAATGTGGTGGTTTGAATGAGAGAGGTCACCTGTAGTCTCTGGGTTTGTCTCAATTGGTGGCCCTATTTATGAAGGCTTAGGAGGTGTGGCCTTGCTGTTAGATGTATGTTCCTGGGAGTGGAGGTTGTTTGCTTAAAGATTTGTGTCATTTCGAGTTTTCTCCTCTCTCTTTCAGCTTGCACTCAGTTTAAGATGTGCACTCTCTGTAGTTATTCCAGCCGCCACACTTCCTGTCACGATGGCCTCCTATCCCTCTGGAACTGTTACATCCAAGTAAATGCCTCCTTATCTAAGTGTCCTTGGTCACGGTGTTTTATCACAACAATAGAAAACTAACAATAAAGTGCACTTGGAAGCACAATAGTTATGTGCTTTAGGTGCAGAGGGGGAAATACTAGGACTCATTTTGTAGAAGAAGCTGAAGTATTGTCCTCAACAGTGCCTTAGAGTTGTTATCCCCAGAGCTTCTTTAACTATATGTTCAAATTTACCATGGATAAAAATGAGCTTTTCTTTGGGGTTTTAATGCTCAATAGTTACTACAAAAGAGCAGAGCATGAATGTGCACAAAAATCACACAATTTTTGCATTTCATTTCATAGGGTCCCTCAGCTCCTTCTATGGCCCATCCATAGCATACAAGTTGAGAAATCTCCATGGAGTTGGAGATGTGAATAAACTTGCATGAAAAATATGATTTCCTTGCATTACTTTGGATTGGTTCTAGCAAACGACACAAATTTTATACTTCTGAGCCAAAGAATTCTCCCTTGTAAATCATACCGCTAGGCTAGATGACCTTTAAAGTCCTTCCAGATCTAGGATTATATTCTGCCATGATTCATCCATACTGGCCAGTTAGACTGGTGTGACTTCACTGCTCTGCTCCACCGACTCTACTTTGCTCCAATTCTGTCCAGTTGGCTCTGGGCTTACTCCCCAGGAACTGCAGTCATAAATTCATCTTCCAGTTTCCTTCGCCTAGTTTGTAAAGCATCTAGTTAACTGAAATCTCTATTCCGGGGAATAAAAAGCAATGACAAATTGTTTATAATACACATCCATACTTCTAATGTCAAGGAACAAGAGACAAAATGTCTTTTGGCCAGAGCATTTCATTTTTATAATTCAGAATTTTTCTAGCCAGTAAAGTTTGATGTTTACTTCTTCTGTATAGCACTTTCCCAATGGGAACAGATTCCCATTTAAAAATAAACACCATTTCCATCCAAGTGTGCATACCAAATGAACAGCAGCCACTCTGTTTGGAAGGCCTCCCTCCCCTTCTATAAGTCAGCATACAGCATGCAGAATGCACAGAAATTTCCAGAAACACAAAGAGCAAATTGTGGTCTTGAATATATCACGTATTTTTCAGAACCGCTGGGGGAAAAATGGGAGGTAGATTATTCAGTAAACTTTACATTTGTGCTCATGGAAAACAAAACAGTAAGTGAATTCCAAGGAGTTGTAACCTCAGATATGGGTTTTCCAAATATAGAAATGTTCCATATTTCTTGAAAACATGTTGGGGCTTTGTTTTAAAATTTTAAAGTTCATTATAAAGATGGACTCCAAAACTCTTAAGAGGGCATAAAAAAGAACCTTTGGCTTTGCTGGAAAGTGACATCATGTAAGTGAGTCATCAAACCCAATTCTCTGTTTAAATTTTCTTAAAATGAGATTTGGTTTGGCCTCAAATCTAAGTCAACTATCAGGCACTACAAGCTTTATTACCTTCCCAGTTGCTTGTATGCCTTGCTGCCTTTCTTGCTTATCTCAGAGTTCTCTCTGTGTGTATCTGCTATGGACATCCTATATACTCATGAATGCAGAGCTCAGCTGGCATCAGGGAGATGGTGCCCAGTTTCTGAGGATAAAACACATATTCTAATATCTGTCAAGCAAAACAGTTGAAGTCTTCATCCTTATGGCACCCTCCTATAATCCTCTGACTTTTTTTTTTTTTTTTTTTTTGAGAATCCAAAGTGAGTGGCCACATGGCAAAAAACGAGCAAAGGACATCAGTAAGGAAGAAGTGGGAGGCCCTTGAGAACACCACCTATTGCCTTTTCTTTTTATCATCACTGCAACAGTCAAAGATTTCATTCTGTCAAACTATTTTTTCTCTCAAAAGGAATACTTTGAGTATTCAAATGAATCAAGCATTGAAAGGCCATTGATCAACAGGACCTCAAGCAATGCTTCTATGCAGAACAACAAATTTGGAATGGTAATTTGCTGCTCTCTACTGACCTGAAGCATACATGTAATCATGCTATGCAGTCCATTTGGAGGTATTCATAAAGCGTCGTTCATGCACCAACAGTCAAAGGTTTGTGCTCAGTTCCACTCAGAGTAGCAGAAAGAACACATTACAGCATCAACAGGGATACAGGTAAACTTTAGTCCAGCCATACAGAGGCCTAGTGAGTTCAATGGTTCCTACTCTTTCAGAAGTGTACGAATGAACCTAGAAAAATGCTTAAGTGAAGACACAGTGCTGTGGTTTGAATATGGAATGCTCCTCCCAGGCTCATGCAGTTGAACATTTGGCTCCTGGCTGGTCATGCTCTTTGGGAAGGTGATGGAGTCTTTGGAAGGTGGAGAAGCCTTGCTGGAGGAAGTATCACGAGGGATGGGCTTTGAGGTTGTATAGCCTGGCTCTCCTTGCTATTCTTTCTCTGTTTCCAGACTGCTGATGCAGTAAAACAGACTGGCCTCATGTTCGTGCCACCATATCTTTCTTACAAATGAGTCTTTCTCTCTGGAACTATGAGCAGGAATAATGCTCTTTCCCCACTAAGTTTCTTTTGTTGGGGTATTTGATCACAGCAATAAAAAATGATAAGTCCCAGAAAACTATAGATAGCATGATCCCACTTTCTAAACCTCAGAAATGGAAAACTGTACTGTTTAAGCATACACACTTATATAACAGAATCATTTTTTTAAAAGCAGGAGAATTTTAAGCATAAAACGGTAGACATAGTCAACTTGGTGGTGGGGAAGGAAGGTACAGAGTAGGAAAAACCAATGAATTATTAGTGGTGCTGTCAATCTTATTGTAGATCCCTTTTAAATCATAAAGAGGCCATATGTATTCATATATATGTAACAATACAGTAATAGAAAGATAAAGGAAAAAGGAAGAATTTAAGAGTTGTCTTCTTTTGTTTCTTTCTACTCCCAATAAGGAAGAATGAGTGACTGAGAAGCCCGGAGAAAGTGCAGTCCAGTCAATCTTGCTGTCTGCAACTCGTGACTTCCTCTACAGGAAGTGTCCATGTGGAGCCTCACTATCAGCTCCAGACATGAGAGCCACATCCAACAGGACATAGGAGGCTTTTAGTTGTCACTGGCTTCCCCTAGAGACTCAACTCAGTCCCTGTACTTGTCAGCTGTGTCATAATCCCGTTCAGGGCAGAATACTTCCAGCTGTTGTGGTCAGGCAGCAGCAGCAGGTTCCTATCTGAGGACAGCAGAGCCATGTGGCACACCACAGCTGGGACAGAGACAGGGCAGCACGTGGTCTCCATACACAGTAGCAGAGTGCAAGAGACAGCAATTAGCACCAGGAGAATGAAGATGAACGGGACATATACATAACCTTCATAAAAGTGTCATGGGGAATAAGACTCACAAACCATATGGATGTGAGCTGGGGCTTTCCCAGGCATGGCCTTTCCTGGTCCATCGGTCCAAGTGATGGCTTTCTGAAAGTGGTGCTCTTTCACAGCGGTGTCTTCCTGGCCAGCTCTATCAAGAGGAGAGAGAAGAAAGATGCCTATCTGGTGATGGATAAAAAGAGAAGAGTATTTTGAGGTTTTCTGGCCTCTGAGATTTGGGACCAGCTGTGAAATCTGTATAAGATGTTGAGAGCTCTTTCATTGGTACACCTCTTCTTGTAGGATTCCTCTTTGACTTTCGGCAATGTTGTTGGGATTATTTCAGCCATGTCCTCAAACATGCTCTTAATGTATGGCAAACAAACAAACAAACAAAAACCCAGACACTCAGGATGACTGATTGGAGCAGGAAATAATTCAAACTGATTTTGTGTTAATTGCTGCTTACTGAGAGGATCGAAGAACTAGTTCCAACAAGCAGACATGAGCTAAAGAAAAGACCACGTTTAAAGCCATAGTTGGAACTCAGCCACAGTGGAGCAAACATTTCTGTTGCTGGTGATCATGCAGTAATAAGGTGCTAGACAAGCTAGTTTTACTGTAGTCCCATCCCTGGAAAACAGGGGAAGTGGCCACAAACTCCATAACAAGAAGTATTTTTGCTTTTCCTCCTCCTTTTTTTTTTTGATTTTCGAGACAGGGTTTCTCTGTATAGCTTTGCGCCTTTCCTGGATCTTGCTCTGTAGACCAGGCTGGCCTCGAACTCACAAAGATCCACCTGGCTCTGCCTCCCCAGTGCTGGGATTAAAGTCGTGCACCACCACCGCCCGGCCTCACTTTTAATGAGAATAGTGAGATGCAAATCTAGGGCATCAGCCACTATACCAATGAACCACACCCCAGCCTTTAGCTTCTTTTATTGAGATATAAGCTCCTGGATTTTAAATCCAAAGCTCTTTATTTCTCTATTTACAATGTACCTGATGCCATCCTAGGTGCTTGAGATGTATCACTGAGAGAACCAAATGGATGTTTCTATCCCTTTAGAAGGTGTGGTCTAGCAGGGATGGGGAAAGTGAACACTGACACAGAGGTGAAGAACAGCTATTACACAGAAGTAAGTTATGTAAATTGACATGTGCTAGGGGATATGAGGGCAGCAAAGGGGACAGATTATTTACAGTTTTCTGGAGAAACAGATTTATAAATCTGTTAGCCATCACAGGGGATAAGAAGGGAGCAGTGATTTCTAACTGAGGTGGTAAGGGAGGTCTCATGAACAGGGTGGCAACTGAGCAAACAATTCTAAGAGCGTAGGTCTGGGTCTTATTTCAGCTGAAGAAAATACAACTGGGTCCATGGATTCTGAATTTCAAAGGACACAATGAAAAGGTTTAAGAAATGGAGAGGATGAGAGGGAGAAAACAGGCAGGGGTGTTGGAACTCAACTATATTCCCAGCATGTGACAGATCTCTGAAGTCAGCCTGGTCTACCTACGGAGTTCCAGGCAAGCCAGGCTGTCTAGGATGGCCCCGTCTAAAGGAAGAGAGACAAGGCACAGAATAAGGGTGGGCTGAGCCTCATGGGAAGGAAAGGTAGGCATTAAGGACTTCACAATCAAAAGATTCCCTCTCCTTCCCTCCCTCCCTCCCTCCCTCCCTCCCTCCCTCCCTCCCTCCCTCCTTTCTTTCTTTCTTTCTTTCTTTCTTTCTTTCTTTCTTTCTTTCTTTCTTTCTTTCTTTCTTTTTTCTTTCTTAAATTGTGGTGACTGAGGTACACATTTAAAATGACTAAATATGAATATTTTTAGATGAATCCAAAGCAGAAAGCATGCAAGAAAGGTAACAAAGTTTGGAGTGAGCAGCATCCTACTTTGAGGTTGTCTGTCCTTTCCTACTGCTCTTAAAACAGTGTGGGAAGGCCTGGAGACATGCTAATAGCTCAGTGCACTTGGAAAGAAGGCTTAGTATATGGTGTTTGTGATCTGCCTTGATATGTGTTAAAGACCTTGAGAATTTTGGAGAATCTCTTGGCTGTTTTCACATGGAACCCTTCCTGGCACATTAAGATGGAATAAAAAAGTCTATGTGGGGACCAATGATATATGGCTCAGCTGGAAAAAACACATCCTGCCGAGCCTCATGACCTGAGTTTGGTCCCTGAGACTCACATGGTGCAAGGAGAGAACTGATTCCTATAAGGTGTGCTTTGACTTACAAACAAACAAACTAAGAAATAAGCAAATAAATAGGTATCTTTGAAAGGTGTGGGTGACTTTTTTGGAGTCTTCTGATTGGCTGGGGAGGCTTATAAAAAGAACATCTGGTTTGCATCATGAGACTTCCCCACATGATGGGGCAATAAAGAAGGGAGGTGTTCAGAAATAGATGTTCAATGGTCTCTTAGTATATTTCAAAAATTCCCAGTGAACTCATGGTGTTCCTCACACTATAGGTTTTCCCCTCCAAACACTGTCACTTTTATACAACTTATTTGCTGTTGAGCTGAACTATTTACCCTGTTGTTCCCACCGTCTGGATTTGGGGAATCACTCACTCATGGTAGTTTGCAACATGTTCCTCTGCTCTCAGCATATCCTTTGAACTAGTAGCTGAACCCAAGAGTTGAATCTGACTTTATTGTACCGGTTTAAAAAAAAAGCACAAATAGTGTTCTTTAGGAAATTTGTTATGTTTTCTTGACTTTCTGTGGGGTCTGTTAGTTCCTCCTGATGCTAAGTGCCTAGGTCAATGTTCATTTAGGTTGCAAAATGGTCATTTTCAAGGACATAATTTATTTTAAAGTATTTGTTTGCTGTGTGTGTGTGTGTGTGTGTGTGTGTGTGTGTGTGTGTGTGTGTGTGTACATGCACCATGTGTATGCAGGTGCTTGTGGAGGTCAGAAGAGGATGTCAAGATTCCCGGGAATTGGAGTTACAGACAGTTGTGAGCCATCTTGTGGATGTTAGGAATTGGATCCCATTCCACTGTAAGAGCAGTAAGTGCTCTTAACAGCTGAGCCATCTCTCTACAATCTGATTTTCATTTTTTAGACTTTAACTAATTTTAGTGTTAGATAAGTTATTTTAAAACAGAGAATATGTCCCAGAAAAGTATACAGATAACACACTCTCACTAAATACTCCCTGTTCACTATTATTAATGTATTCCTTAGTATGGCATATTTATTATAATTAACAAATCAATATTAGTATATTAGTATTAGCCAAAGTCTGTATTTGTTCATATTCCTCAACTTGCACTAAACTCCCCTTTCTGTTCTATGATCCCATCTAGATATCACTGTTTTTGTCATCTTAGGCTGCTATAACTGTCACAAACAATAACTGCCTTTCTCTTATGTTTGTATAGACGGGGGAAGTCCAAAGACAGTGATGAATAACTCATTTCTTATTCAGGGCCTGTTTCCTGGCTTCTGTATGGCTGCTACCTTTCTGCATTTTCATGTAGTAGAGACAAAGTGGGGAAACACTTTGGTATCTCTCCTGAGAACATTAATCCTGCTGTATTATGCCCCATCTTTTTGTTTATCTCATCTAACCTTTATACCACCTAAGGGCTTCATGTTCAGATATCATCACACTGGTGGTTAGGGCTTCATTACATGAAGTTTTGGATAAAAGAAATATTCAGTTCATGACAATAGTCACATTATTACAGTCTTCCTTTCTCATGAAGCTTCTCTTGATCATGACAATTTTTCATAATTGCCTTGTCTTTGATGAAATAGACAGCCTGCAGGAATGGTAGCCAGGCAGTTAGTAGGATGTCTCTGCACTGAGTTTGGTCTGATGCTTTTGTAGGTTTAAGGGAAAAAATGGCTTCTCATTCAGGTGTGGAACACCCTTCTCACATCTTCACTGTCAAAACATGGCAGTGTTCCTAGAAATAAAATTCATGAAAGTATGGGAGCTCTTTAACACTAAAACATCCAGGAGTTTTTACCTTTTAGGCAAAGCCATTCCCATCTCCAGCAATCTGTCAGAACCGCTAAGATCACGAGCAATTTGTGGCTCTAGTGGCATCTCTATTATGTGAGCAGATGTTGTCTGTTTCTTGCTACTCTGATCAGGGTAGAAATTTGCCCTGTGACCTCAGTACTCTGTGTGGACAAAAAGTCACTAACAACACATTTCATACCCCCTTTTTTTCTTGTTATGAACCCAGGAGTGATGGTTTCCAATCTCTTCACACACCAGGATGATATCAGGAGAGAGAGAGAGAGAGAGAGAGAGAGAGAGAGAGAGAGAGAGAGAGAGAGAGAGAGAGAGAGAGTTAGTTTTAGTGACTTGTAAGACTGATGAATGGCAGAGGAGGGGGAAATGAACTCCTTAAAGATTTAGGAGTCTAGTATGTTGATGAGTTTTTGTGGGTCCAGTGACTTGGGGCATACTGGAATACCTACAGAAGATAAAGGACTATTCTCTGTTCTTTGTAGTACTTCTTACTTACAAAGGAAATGTGTTTTGTGTGCCTCTGGAATTTGAGGCAGTGAAGCTATAATTGGGATGCCTTACAAAAAGTCTTGTTTTACCCTTAAATTATATGATGAAGACTTAATGGGTTGCTTATCAAGACACTAGTTTTATGTGAGACTCAGAATTTGTTTTTGTCAGATGCATGCTTAGTGGACCATTTTTGTCTGCAGATTTGAGAATATAGGAGATACCCATAGTGGAATGTGCAGCTGAACCAGGTTCACCTGCTGTTGTAGAGATTTAACTACTTACCAACATTCCTTCTTTTGTTTTTATTCCCCTGCTGAGTTTGACTGTCTTCTCATGGGACTCCAGTGATCATGGCCCAAAGAAGAGGTGCTTGAAGGACTGAAATGGCAGTCCTCTGATACAGCAAATGCCTGTCTGGTGCCAGAGTGATGACTGGGGCAGGCATGCTATTTCCTGAACAGAACTGACCCTGTAGTGATTGATACCTACCCGTTAGGATCTATCAGCACCACCATCTGAGAAATTACACCTCCATTGCTTGACTCTAATCAAGGTGGTCATTTGGGGGAAGAGAGACAGGTGGAACCTGAGTATAAGCCATATTACTCAGAAGTAACTCACTGAACGCACCAGGAAGATAGGTCACCAAATAGGGAGTTGGTGTGTTTGGTCCAGTAGTCAAATCCAGTGATGAGTCATGAAGGCTTCTAGAACACAAAGTGAAAGAGCACCAGAGGATGCTCTCAGCACCACAGTGGTCTCTTTTGGAACTTGTGTTCACTGAATAAAAATATCCAAACTCCCAGGAAGGAAACACATTCACTAGGGAACAAAAGAAAGATAATTTTTCAGTTCCAATGATCACATGGTCACTTTGGATTCTGTACAAAAGGAGGAGCTGAAAGTAATAATGTCTGTTTTCCCTGGAGATGCTGTCATGTGTTGGAAGCAGAGAGAAGTATCTAGATTAAGGGGTGCCTTGGAGTTGTCATTTGGTGATTCCGTGATTGAAGATGAGGATCAGTGTCATGACACAGCCACTGTTGCAAAAGGGAAAGGTAGTAAGGTCTGAGGCTCCTTGGAGAGGAGAGGATAGACCACTGCACTAGGTAAACTGAGGCAGACAAGAAGTGAAAGAATTTTAGAGTGGATTTTAGGGGACTGAGATAAAAAATGTCAATTTTAATTCATGGACTAGTTATAGCAATGAGCAATGCAGCTTGTTGTAATAAGCATCTTGCATTATGTCCTAATAGATACAGCAGAGATCTGTGGCCTAGGAGGGCATTCTAATGGGCTCAGCTCCAGAAAAGTCATAAGCAGGTCAAAGAGGAAAAATGGATGAACCAATTGTATCCATCTTATACTTCTCTTCACATCCTCACTGCATATTTCCAGAAACTTCTGCAGTGGTTTCTGGGTCTCCCAGCAGTAAGGCCTGCTTTGCATAGCCCTCACTTCTTGTCACAGAACACCTCTGCTGCTTCAACACAGGATGCTTACATGAGTCAAGTTGGCTTTCTTCCATGCACAAACCAGACTTCAAGGGCATGAGATCTGTGGGATCTCTCTGAATCTACAACAGAGATAGAGGCTGTTCATCTGACCCTGTTCCCCCCCTGGAGAATTCTGAGACACAGACACTGCAGGACACCATCATTACAGCTCTCTGTAGTGATGGCAATTCAACCTTTGACCTTGTGTTACCCTTTTCTTCCTCTCTGTCTCACTCCCTCTTTCCCTTCTTTTGCTTCCTTGGATAACTCCTTAAATAAACCATCAGTATGGAGGGCTTTCTTAGTGGTTTTTTTTTTTTTTTGAGAAATTAAGGTCAAACTATATTAGCTATGAGATGAGAATAAAATGTTATTTATTTCTCTCACAAGAAACTAAAAGTAAGAAATATGGCAGGTATAAATCTCATGCATTTATTTGGTGGACCCTAGGCATAAAGTAGAATGGTTGGGTTGCCTAAAAAAAATGACTCACCATCACCCCCCTCACCCCATGTTACTTAGGACCCAGTGAGGTTCTAGCAGATTCCATTAACTCGGTTCCACTCCTAAGGGATGTTAAAAAGTTGTTTTCATAGTTGCATTGCCTAAGAAACTATCTCTAGCCAGACTCAGCTCTGTGCTCACCTTATCAACATTATAAAATGGTTTCTCCTTTATTTGACAAGCATTTATCAACAAATCAATTTGAGTGTTTTAACTTTACAATCTTGTCTTCTTGGTCACTGAGTTTGAAAGCGATAGCACACCATTTATAACGCGTTTCTGAACTAAGAATGCCCTCTTATAAAAGTCCTTAGTTTGTTTTGTCTCTGAAGAACAATGTTCCTATAACCTGAGAAAACCCATTGTTAAAACCTGATGATTTTAACTGTCCCAAGTAATAGAGTAATTTGGGTCTAAATGTAAGACAAGACTCCTTTCCCTCTTGTCTCATTAAAGGAGGCTTTAAGCATTAATTTGGTAAATCACCAACTTTAAATGCTGAAGGAGATGAGTATTTAGGTACCAGTAATCCCAAAATGTATCTTGAATATGTCAGCATTTGATAAGAAGAAAGACCAAAGAAGCAATTAATAATTTTTAGTGTTATTCCCCTTGTTTTAAATGAAGGCAGCATGTCTGTGTTTAATTTCAATCAGCTTTAGAGACAGATAGACCCTCAAGAATAATTAGGCTCTAGGTTAACATATTGATTCTACCATGTTCCTGCTCTATATCTCAGCCTGCTTCTAACCTCTCTGGTTTCCTTTTCTTTCTCCATGCCAACCTAGGAAAGATGTGTATAGAAAAGTCATGAAGAGTGTTGATTTGTTAGAAAATTTCAAGTTCCATTAATTACATTATTAATAAGTTTAGTCTTGTCACAATGTGATAAGTTCTATGTTTTTCTTTTAGTCATGAAAAAGTTTATTAAAATATCCATCAGATAATCCTATAATTGAACATGGGACATCAATCAAGATGAATATGAACAAGCTTTTACATGAGAAAGATAAAAAGTTCAGAAATAAGGGAGTGAGATTTACATACTTCATGTGAGAGCCAAATGCTTCCTCCAGTACATTGTTGTAAAAATGAAATGTGAAATTCAAATTTTAAGTCAACTAATCATGATATATAATCAGTGTTTTCTAGATTTGTGTAGTGATGTTACATGTAAGAAACATTCCAACAGTATTGATGTTACTGGGACATTTGATGGTTTTGAAGAGTAGGAAGAGTATATACAGACACTCAAGAAATCTATGTTATATTTTCATTGTATTTAAAAAGAAAATTTAGATCCCACTGACAACTTTCAAAAACATGCAAAAATTGTATACATCAAACTACTACACTAATACTAAATATTTATTGACATTTTACCATTGTTGATCAATATTTTGTATTTATGAACTGTTGGATCCAGGCCAATCCCAGGATTTCTCTGGGTCCCTGACGCAAGAACAAAAGGGACTTACTTCTGTGTCCTAGGCATGGTCTAGTCTGGGGCTTAGGCCTGCGCTTTGCAGGAGTTAAAGTTTCGGTTCCAAGTTTCTTGGTTTTTCCTCCTGAAGAGATTGGAGTCACTAACTGCAAGGCTACTGTGTGCCTTGGTATCTGATTCACTTGCCATACCCTGTGTTCCCCTCATACACCACTGCTCAGTTAGCCTCATACTAACTTTGTCCCATTGAATGATAGCTTTCTGCTGGCTCTGTCCTATTTCCCCCTGAAAACAGTATATAAAATGATGTGCTTATTAAAAAGCTTGCTTGGTATAAGTCATCAGCTTTCATAAGACCTCTTAGACCCCAGCTTTCTGTCGTCTTTATCTTCTTATCTCCTGGTCCTCCCACTTAGAACCCTGGTCATTGAAGAATGACCTGCTGGGCCAGGTCAGTGATCCTCATTCCTATTTGTATGTTAAAGACTTACTTTATATGTACTATGTGATAAATATATATGTATCTTTCTTGACCATAAAATGTCCTAAGAGTGACTTTATCTTATGGGTACTGTTTGAGAAATTTCTGTTGTTTTTTTTTTAATAAAATGTTATGTTTTTGAGATTTTTTTTCCCACTCAATTTTAATTGTAATGGCTGGAGAGTGTCCCCAGTACAAGTAAATCATGTGTGTTTACTCATTATTGAAGGTATGCAGGGTTGACTTGGATCTTGCTTTGCAATTTCTTGTTTTAACAAGCAGTGCTTCAGTGAACAATTTTGTACTGGTCTCCTTATCCAGGTGTACTGTGGATGGGTTACAGAATATACACCTTCAGTTCGTGTGTGTGTGTGTGTGTGTGTGTGTGTGTGTGTGTGTGTGTGTGTGTGTGTGTGTGTTGATGGGATGGAAGAATATACACCTGTGAATATGTCTGTCTGTTTTCTTCTTTCTACTACTGAGGAAATGGTGAGAGGAAAAACAAACTTTGACTAGTGATGGACTCTCCCGGTCTTACTTAGAAGATTTGGTCTTTTAGCCTCTCTGGGTTGTTACAGGAATATAATCAGACATCTTTGTTACTGAAACTCTGAGGTTGTGGTTGGGTAGATGGTTTAGTGGCCAAAGTACATGCTGTCCTAGCATGAGGACCCGAATCTAATACCCAGCACTTAAGTAAAAATACACAGCATTGTACACCTATGATTCCAGTGCTGACAATAGAAAAGGTGGATGCCTAGGCTTCCTATTCAACCAATCAAGCTATCTAGCTGAACTGGTTAGTTCTAGGTTCAGTGAGAGACTGTGACTCAAAAATGTATGATGAAGAAGTCACTGAGGATAATACTTAATGTTGATCTCTGACCCCTACATATATGTGTACATAGAAGCACTCACATCCAACACACACACACACACACACACACACACACACACACACACACACACGATAAGATTTCTTCTTAGTTCCTTTGTGACAGATTTCCATACCTTAAGAATATACCATTTATGGGGCTGGAGAGATGACTCAGAGGTTAAGAGCACTGGTTGATCTTCCACAGGTCCTGAGTTCAATTCCCACCAACCACATGGTGGCTCACAGCCATCTATAATGAGATCTGGTGCCCTCTTCTGGTGTGCAAGTATGCATGTAGGGAGAACATTGTATCTATAATAAATAGAAAAAAGTCTTAAAAAAATAATATACCATTGACATTTTATAGTAAATCTTTAAAATGTAAAAACTCAAAATGCATTTGATAGGTATCATTTATTATTACTATTATAACCTCAAAACTGCCTTCTAATTTATTTCACTAATTAAAAAACCCACCACTCTCTCTTTGCTGCCAGACCTCCGCCATCATGGGTCGCATGCACGCTCCTGGGAAGGGCCTGTCCCAGTCGGCGCTGCTCTACCGCCGTAGCGTCCTCATGTGGCTGAAGCTGACGTCGTCTGATGACCTGAAGGAACAAATTTACAAACTGGCCAATAAAGGCCTGACTCCCTCCCAAATAGGTGTGATCCTGAGGGACTCGCATGGTGTGGCACAGGTCTGTTTTGTGACTAGTAACAAAATCCTGAGAATCCTTAAGTCGAAAGGCCTGGCCCCTGACCTCCCTGAGGATCGGTACCATTTGATAAAGAAAGCGGTGGCTGTCCGAAAGCATCTTGAGCGGAACAAAAAGGATAAGGATGCTAAATTCTGCCTGATTCTGATAAGAGAGCAGAATTCACCGGCTGGCGCGTTACTATAAGACTAAGCGGGTTCTCCCACCCAATTGGAAATATGAGTCATCCACAGCCTCTGCTCTTGTGGCAAAAATTCTCTTGTGTACACAGCAATAAAATTACTTTGAATTAAAAAGAAAACCCACCACCAATGCTTATATATTCATTCTTTATTGTATGTTTTGTATTTTGGCAATCTGATAGACATGACTGTGTTTTTATTAATTCATTTTAATCTTATTGAATTGTTTAAAAATATAGAGCAATAGACATTTTTGAATGTTTAGGAACCACAAAGATTCAGATTACAGAATGCATGTAAAGTAAGTAGTCCTGTGTGCCTAGCACCAGAAACAATGGACTTTTTCATGCTTCCTCCAGTCCACCATCCAAATGTAGTCCTTCTCTTCAGCCACAAGAGCACAGATACAGTGAACTAAATCATGCCTTAGTATGGGTGTTTGAGTCCTTACCCTAGCACTACAGAAGGTCACTGCACTTGCAAGTGCAGCCTTTAAGGAGGTGATGGTATAGTTGAATGAGGTTGACATAGTGGGTTCTGATTCATCTTGACTGGTATCCCACAAGAAAGGGAAATTAGGTCAAAGATACATAGAGAAAGAACTCTATGCAAAGGCATGGGAGGAGGGCTACAAGCCAATGCGAGTAGCCTCAGAAGAATCCAGCCTGATGGCATCTGACATCTTGGTCTTAGATTTCCAGCTTCCAGAGGCGGAGCAAAGTAGGAGTCTGTTGTTTAAACCAACTCTGTGGCATTTTCTATGACAGGCTAAGGTAAGAAACAGAGCATATCAGTTTCACCCAGAGCCATGGTGTTAGAGTCCGGCAGGTCAGGTTGGAATCTTTTGGGAGAGATTTCTGCTCCACTGTGTTTCACTGAGTCTTAAGATGTTATCTAGTGCACATGGCTTGCTCACTCCCAGTGCTCTGTGGCATTCTGGAATCTGTGATAAGACATTTATCCTTTAATGTCAATAAGAATCTGAGTGACTTCTGGTTCTTATATTAAATGAAGAGTTTTTGTATATTATCTGATTCATAGATGAGCCCTAATGTATAAATATACTTAGATTTTTATAGATTTTGCTAAAACTTCTCTGATATGGCAAGATGCACCTCCAATAGCTGTATACTCCAATTGGTCCACATTCTCTTCAATGTTAGGTATTTTTTGTATTTCTAATTTTGGCCAATATGGTATGTATTAATAGCTCATTACTGTGATTTTTATTTCTGCTTTCCATATATTTATGAAGTTGAATGCTCAACTATGGTTGTATGTGAATAATTTTGTATAAGGCTCCAAGTATCTTTAAAAAGTGTACCATTTGTAACACTGGTGTACTGGACTGTGCTTTCTCAATTTTCTAAGAGTGTTCTTGGTTGCTGACTCTTCCATCATTTCCTTATCCCTTCTACAGTCTTAGGTTTTAATAATGTAATAAAATATCTGATTATTATTAATGTATTGATTTTTTTCTTAAGAGTATACCAGTTATTGATTTATATATTTTGAGGTTTGGTGAATTGTTGTGTATGCCTCATATACTGGGACTTCTTTCATTTTTGATTGTTCTTTTTCTCACAGTGACTCTATACTGAAATTGACTTTGTCTTTTCAGTATTACTACATCAGCTTTCTTCTGGTGAACATCTCCATGTAAGATGGTTTCTTTTTGTAAAAATTGCATTTATTTATGTTGTGAGTATGTGTTTGGGAATGTGTGTTGTGGTGTGAGTGTATAGGTAAACTTTGGAGAGTGAGTTTTTTCTTTCTATCAAGTGGGTCCCAGGGATCAGGTCATCAAGCTTGGCAGCAAAACCTTTATTTTTCACAGTCTCACTGTTTTTGTAGTTTTGCTGCTTCTGCAGCTAGGCAAACTTCTTTGTATTTTTTATTCTGTGGTTCTTAAAACTTTATGAGATCATGTCTTGGTATTTTTTACAAACCCATGACAATTCCTCACATTTTCTCAAATACTGTTTGTGTTTCGCTGAAACGCTCTCCCTTGTTCTACACATGAGACTTCAGATGCTTTTTGTATCCACTCCTTCTAGGGAGATGGGAACAAAGGTCTATTTACCCCAGATAGGGAACCAACAACAGATAACACCGAAGTCCAACTTGGTGAATGGATGAGTTTTACTGGGGTCATTTATGGGAGTGTGGGTGAAGGGTTATATACAGAAGCAAGAAGGACTCAAAGGCAGCTGCCTCGTCAAAAGTCTACCCCACGTGGATGATGGCTCACAAAGCCAGAACCCTGGAGTTTACTATACAGCATACAGGCTGCTTGTCAGGTCAGGTCAGGTCAGTGTCTCTTCCAGACACTCAGGTTTGAACCTCTACTGGACAGGTTGGCTGGTTTAAACCTCTTCCAGGCAGCTTGACTTGTCTGAGAGTCTCTCAGCAGTTCTGTTGTTTGTATAAGCTTGTAGGGAGGTTAGGGGCGGGATGTCTAATGCATCTGGTCAGTTTCAGGGACTTCCTACAGCTTCTGAGTCATTTACTTCCTGAGCCTTAATGCGTCTCCCTCTACAACATCCTGAGTTTTAAGGTTTTTCCATGCAGGAAGGAGTCTATCAGCTCAGAAATTGATGCAAACATCATGCTAGTCATTTTAATCATGCCCATTCCACTTCTTATAATCCAGTCTACCCTTCTCCCCTTGGTCTGATTCATCCAGTCTAGTTCTCACTTCTTGATCTCCTAATTCATTAATTATGTTTTTATCAGTATTTGCTCCTCTGCCAAACCAAATGCATTGGTTTCTTAAACTGTTTTATTCTACTCTTCCAAAGTAGAACTTTTATGTGATTTTTTTTTTCTGGATTCATATTTTTAGTTGAAAGTCTCTGTCTTGCTGGGGAAACTCAGTGGTCAAGCACGTGCCGAACATGGGCAAGTCTTTGGGTGTGATCCTAGGTGTGACCCAAAAGTCCCCATCTTGTCACTTTAAAACATATTGTAATTACTTCAAACTCTGTTGGTGTTTTTCATGGATCTGTTTCTGCTTTCTCCAGTTTTCCCCCCTTGCTTTCCATGCTTTATGTTCCTTTGTTTTCAACATGCCATTGTAATGATGATTCAAGGATAATCTGAGTATTCCGATTATTAATGTCATGTAGAGAACACACACTTCAACTTTGAGCAATCCGAAAAATGTCAATCAAAGCCTTCATCTTCCTTTCGCTGAGCTGACTCACAGCGCTTTCCAGTGGTAGTGAGCCTCATTCTGTTTCCCCTTGCCATAAGCCCAGAGTGTGCCTTGTCCAGCTTCCAATGGAGTACTAGGAGAGCTTTCCCAGGACCTTCTGTGATAGGGACTGAACTCCAGTTTTGTTTCTTTGCTCTTTCCTCTCCTCTGCTTTTGAGAACATTGGCCAGTTTCTTATTTAGCAGTTTCTGCTTGGCTCTGCCCTCGTTATTGAAAGTGAGGGATTGGCAAATATTCCCGTGGTCATGCAGCAATGAGTTTTGCAGTGGTCTTTCTCTGTTGTTCCTTTCTTTTCAGAATCTTGGCTCCTGAAGTCCTGTTTTGGTCTCTGGTGATAAAACAGACAGAAATCTTTCCAGAACTTTTCTTATTTTATACTAATAGACTTTATCTCATGCAAGGCCACCATGTTCCTACTAGAAGTAAAACCCACTGGTGTTATTTAGTGTCATATCAATATTGCATATTTCCTAGTCTGTGTTTTCTTCTCTGGAAGCTCCTTTCCCGCATCCTATGGGGTTGCCCTTTGCTTTGTAATACACAAAATATCCCAGTAGTGGAGGCATTAGCATATCTGCAAATATTGTCTGGTCTGTGATTTGTTTTCATTTAAAATTTTTATTTTGTCATGTAACACACAGAAAATTTAAATTAATAGATAAAATATCAAAAATCTCTTTTTTATTATCAGTGGAATTCATGCTCAATCTGAAAAAGTCTTCCACATCCTAACACTGGAAAATAACTTTCTAGGTTTTCATCAATTCTATTTCAGTTTTCATATTCAGACTTTTAGTGTTTCAGATCTTTTGCCCCTCTGTACTTTATTATGTGAGGATGGACATTTGTTTTAGCACAATGCATCAACATATTAATCACTTCTCAGATACTTGGCAATAACAGTGTGTTTTCTTTTAAACCTAATTTTACCTTTTAAAATTTTACCAATATCATTTCTATAGTCACATAAACTTGTGAAACAGAATGTTTCACAGCCTGTAGAATTTTTGAATCTCCCAACCACATGCATCAAAATGTTAAAAACAAGAAAAGACTTGTTAATCAATACTTGGAGACCAATTGGTGCTATATATTTATATGCAGTTAACTCCTTCTACCTGCCACAAAAACTCACACTGATACTTTTTATTAGACCTAGCACAATCCATCCCAACATATCCAGTGAACTGCCGATTTTGGATGACTAAAAGAGAACTTTAGGAAAGTCATGGTATTAGTCGTAGCTAACACCTGTTGATTGTTGGCCATGTGCAATCCATGTTCTCTGAACTTTGTGTACATCAACTCTTTTATAAGAAAATGGTGAACAGGGTTCATTGCTAGTATCTATATCATTTAGATGAGAAAACAGGGGAACACTGTAGTGAATTTTTACTTTTATTATAAAGATAGTCAATACAGACTAAATCCATTTTTTGTAACTTGTAAAGTACATGTATTACTGCTGACACCTGGCCTTTAGGTGAACACTGAATTATTATAGATAAAACTGCAATCATCTCTAGTGAGTATATTCATATTCATATCATAGATGATTGCTGTTATGATAATCAATAACAATTTATCTCAGGTTGACTGGTTTTGTGGCACTGTATAGGTCCTAAAATTAACTGTAAGTTGTTTAGATCTACATAGAACTTTCTGTGTACTGGGCTTGTACTGCTCTCTGTTGTTAATGACTGTACCCTCAAGGCCTAAGGCACTTTATGTGGTTCTCTAATGGCTAAAACACATTTCACATAAATTGCTTAAAGAGCAGTTAATGAGCTGAGCTCCATGCATGTGAAAGCCAACAGCAATATTGGAAATGGTGTTTATTTTATAGTCCAGAAACTGCATTTTAAATGCTAGTATATGTTTATATGACAGCTCTATTAAATATAAAAGGGTCCCATTACAAGGGAAGTCCTTTGCATGGCTTTTTATATGGTCTAAATAGCATGCCCAACCCTGCAAATCCTCACGTGAGACACTTTTAGAACCTTATTTATGTTAAAGACATAACAAACTAGCAACTAGAAAACTATAATGGGCACAAACGGCTAATAAAAGTGACATTGTTGAAAATTCTTCTTACAAGAAACTTAGGAACTATCCTGGAAAAACAAAAGTCAAGGCTTTGGTGTCATTGGGATCCCACCACCCCACAATCACAGACATTTGCCCACAGGTGCCCCCTCCAGCTTCTCTGTTTTCTTGCTCAAAACTAAATAGTCAGTGAATATTAAAATTGGTCTTTACCCTATTTTTTTTTTTTATTCTAGTACCAGCGCTGCTAGGAAAATCCTAAGATGCTCCTTTTTCTCTGTATTATGTGTTGAGTACTCCTGAGCAAAAGTAGGACAAGTACTCTAAAACTTGTCAGTGGGGGGGAGAATGTCAGTGCACGCTCAGTCTCTGTGTAAATGTGTATACCTGAGCTGCATATGTGTGTAAACATGTGCGTGTGTTATACACACATGGCTCTGACGCTTGAACTCTGGATCACTTCTCAGTTGAACTTCTCTGTTTAGACAAGCTGGCTAAAGTGAACAGGCCAGATCCATTATTTATAGAGGAAAAATGATTTGATCTGGGTTAGATATCATCTCCACAAGCAACGATATTGGGGTCAGAGTCATTTTTATTGTTGTATCTTGCAAAATTCTGTAACAGTTCATGTAATCCTTACATTAGCAGAGGGAAAATTTCCCACAAAGAGAGGCCTGAGTGTGAAACACGGCTCAGACCATTCCAAACAATTGTGTATGTACATATACAGGTGGGTAAGGGGGTATAGAGAGAAAAATCCTGACTTTCTGAATTAGTTGGACCTCCTAATGAATCTTGCCTACTCATTCCCAGATGACACACTGCTAACATAAAAACTGAGGCAGATGGAAAACCATGCTATTTCTCTGTGTGCTCAGGGAGGTAGGAGCCCTGTTGAGCCCAGCTTGAAAACAACTCAACTACTCTTGTTACTTATGCTAGGATGAACAGGCTAAACCCTATTAGCAGTTGGCGTTGTACTCTGCTTTCAAAGTCAACAAACTTGCTTCTCATCCAGTGTGGAAATTCCTCCCTCAGCACCCAGAGAATGGCCACCAACCTATTTTCTAACTCTTGGTGTTGAGAACCTTATGACCAGCTTCATTTGTCCAGAAGAAATTCTTGACAGGATGGTTTCTAACCCACCCCTCCTGTTTAATTTATGTAAGTATGAAATTATGTTAAATGAAATTGGCCATCTAAGAATAGCTGGCTCCTTGTAGACACTTTCCATTGCTATTCTTGGAATTTTCATTTGTGCAGAGGGAAATTATTAATGTACAATTTGTGTGTGTGTGTGTGTGTGCGTGTGTGTGTGTGTGTGTGTGTGTGTGTGTATTTGGCTAGCTCAGTTGTTGGGTGCCAGATGTTGCTGGATTCTAATGACTAGAAGTGAAGGGTGGGAAGGCAAGGTGTCAATGACATAGACACCAGGAGTCAGGTAAAGGTGAACAGCAGACTTGTTTATTCAGTAAGAGGGAAGCCTAGCAGCCAGGCTGTGTCCCAACCTGGTGACATTGTGTGGTTGCTCCTCATTGGCTAGGAAGAATCAGGACTTCTCACAGAGCCTGTTGCTAGGTTCTCAGGCAGACTCCAGGTTGGTTCATAAGGAAGTACTTATGTGCATGATTTTGGCAATTGTTTTGAGCCAATTTCCTTGACCTTATGGGCCTGTCCTACTATATGGGTGTATTTTAGCTATTTTCCTGTTTTATTCCTGAGATGTTGCTTTCTAAGTGAAGAAGAAAATCAGAAGATTCCCAAGGCTCTAGACTCTGGAAGAGCATGGAGGCCATTTCTGGAGAACTAGAAAGAGGCCAGGAAGCTAGATACAGTGGCAAGAGTTTGGGACACAAGAAGATATGCTAGAACAATTGCCAGTGCTTCAGTGAACACTCTTCATAAGCATCTCCTTAGAGGAGAAACACTAATGTAGGGTTAATGGGTCAGATTTTATGCAGTTTCTATTTTAATGATATATCTAGACATCTTCTTGAAATCCTTCTTTTTATGTTTTTATGTGTGTGTGTGTGTGTGTGTGTGTGTGTGTGTGTGTGTGTGTATGTGTGTGCTTGCATGTGTATAGCCACGTGTGTGGGGATGCAGGGGCATATGTGTACATTTGTATGTGTGTTACATGCATGCAGCAGCCTGAGGTTGATAACTGAAATTATCTTCCACTGCTTTAACATCATATTCATTGAGGTAGGGCCTGTCAATCAAATCTAAAGTTCATTGACATGGCCTGTCTCACTGATCAGTTTATTCTGAGGATCCTTTGTTACTCCTCCAAGGCTGGAATTACAGGCAGGTCATTGAGACCACCCCAGCATTTTATGTGGGTTATGGGGATCTGAACTCAGTTCTTCACACTTGCATGGGCAAGCATGTTAACCACAGAGATGTCTCCCCATCCCTGAAATCCTTCTTTTTTTTCCTCCTTTTTTTATTTATTATATTTGTGTTTTAATTTTACACATCAGCCATGGGTTTCCCTGTCCTTCCCCCTCTCGCCCCTGCCCCCACCTTCCCCCTAACCCCTCTCCTCCATTCCCATCTTCTCCAGGGCCAAGACTCCCCTGGGGATTCAATTCAACCTGGTGGATTCAGTACAGGCAGGCCCAGTCCCCGCCTTCCAGGCTGAGCAAAGTATCCCTGTGTAAGCCCAAGGTTCCAAACAGCCAGCTCATGCTCTAAGGACAGGTCCCGGTCCCACTGCCTGGATGCCTCCCAAAGAGTTCAAGCTATTCAATTGTCTCACTTAACCAGAGGGCATGATCCAGTTGGGGGCTCTACAGCCTTTGGTTCATAATTCATGTGCTTCCATTCACTTGGCTATTTGTTCCTGTGCTTTTCCAATCTTGGTCTCAATAATTCACACTCTTACAGTCCAATTAAGAAATAGGCTATAGAACTAAACAGAGAATTCTCAACAGAGGAAGTTCAAATGGCTGAAAGACATTTAAGGAATTGCTCAATATCCCTAATTATCCGGGAAATGCAAATCAAAACAACTCTGAGATACTACCTTACACCTGTCAGAATGTCTAAGATCAAAAGCACAGAAAACAGCTTATGCTGGAGAGGATGTGGATGTGGAGCAAGGGGAAGTCTCCTCCACTACTGGTGGGAATGCAAGCTTGTACAGCCACTTTGGAAATCAATATGGCACTTTGTTAGAAAATTGGGAATCCATCTCCCCCAAGACCCAGCTATAGCACTCTTGGGCATATACCCAAGGAATGCTCAATCATACCACAAAGGCATTTGCTCAGCTATGTTCATATCAGCATTGTTTGTAATAGCCAGAACCTGGAAACAACCTAGATGCCCTTCAACTGAAGAATGGATAAAGAAAATATGGTATATATACACCATGGAGTACTACTCAGCAGAGAAAAACAATGACATCATGAGGTTTGCAGGCAAATGGATGGATCTAGAAAAAATCATCCTGAGTGAGGTAACCCAGACTCAGAAGGATGAACATGGTATGTACTCATTCATAGTAGGATACTAGAGGTAAAACAAAGATGACTAGACTGCTACACAACTCCAGGGAGGCTACCTAGAATATGGGACCCTAGGAAAGACACAGGGATCACCCAGTGACAGAGAAATGGATGAGATCTACATGAACAACCTGGACGACAGTGGGAGTAATGAAGGACAATGTCCAAGGGAAAGAAAGCTTAGGGGAGCAGGAGATCCCAGCTTGATCAAGAACAGAAAGGGAGAACAAGGAATAACAGACCATGATAAATGATGACCACATGAGAAGAGGAATAGGCAGAGTGCTGGAGAGGTCCCCAGAAATCCACAATGATACATCCTCTGTAGACTTCTGGCAATGGTTGAGAGAAAGCCTGATCTGACCTAGTCTGGTGATCAGATGGCCAAACACCCTAACTGTTGTGCTGGAACTCTCATCCAATAACTGATGGAAGTGGATGCAGAGATCCTTGGCCAGGCCCCAGGTGGAGCTCCAGGAGTCCAATTGTCGAGAAAGAGGAGGGAATGTAAGAGTGTGAATTGTTGAGACCAAGATTGAAATCCTTCTTAAACAAACACATGAGAGTACCAACCTCCTTATATTTTAAATTACTGGATATTATGAATCTTCATTTTTTTTTTGCCACGTTGTTAGTGAGAGTTTTGATGTGGTAACATATACCTGAAACAAGTTTAACAAAGAGGATTGGTTCATTATGGCTTATGCTTTCAAAGGCTTCTGTGGTCACCCACCTCCATCGGGCTTTATCATAAATCCAAGGGAGAACTCTAAAACTATATAATACATAGCAGAAAACATGGGGGGAATCTTTGTGATCTTAGGTTAAGCAAATATTTCTCAGATGCCAAAATTATAACCTAGGATAGAACCAATTAACAACTTCAATATCATAAAAGTAAAAATTGGTCTTTGCAAAACACTGTTAAAAATAGGTTGTGTGGTTGTTCAGTGTGCTAGGAAATGCACACTAATGTAGACCTGGAGAAGGGCGGCATGGAGATAGAGAAGTAAGGCTTTGAAGATGACGATGTTATTAGAGGCAGGATTTGTGCCTCTAATATGATGCTGTTTCTGAGTGAGATGAGCATGTTAAATTTTGTAAGGATAATTCAAATGTTACAGTGTAAGTATGTGTTTAACACTCTCAACTATCCCCCAATAAAGCTCTTAGAAATCTCTGCATGGTGACTGGATTATAATGACTCTTTAAGATATAATTCTAAAGCAACCTCAATATTTTCACTCAAATAAACCATGTCCTAATTTTAAAACTCTCAGAATGATATGTATCACAGTTTTATCTTTAAATGCTTTTCTTAAAGCATTTTTCTTTTTTTTTTGTTTATTTGTGAATGTGTGATTTATGCACATGAGTGCAGATACACATGCCTCTACATGCACATGAGGAGGCAAAAAGAGGATACCTGCTGCCTTTCTCTATTGATCTATACCTTATTCCTTTGAAATATAGTCTCACTGAACCAGAAGTTTGCCAGTTTGGCTAGGCTGTCTGGCCAATGAACTCCCAGGATCCTATCTATGCCCTCCATTGCTAGTGTTATAGGAACACACATCTGTGCCTCCTTTCTTTACATGGCTGTATTAGTCAGGGTTCTCTAGCAGAGCAGAACTGATAGAATGAATGATTCTAAATCATATAAATATATATATGATTTAATAGAGTGGCTTACAGGCTATGGTCAAGCTATTCCAACAATGGCTGTCTACCAATGGAAAGCCCAAGAATCTAGTAGTTGTTCAGTTCATGAGACTGAATGTCTCAGCTAGTCTTCAGTATAAGCTGGAATCCCAAAGAAGTCGGCTCTAGTGCCAGTGAAGGAATGGACTTGCCAGCAATAGCAACAGCATGTGGTCAGAGAGCACAAGCTTCCTCTTCCCATGCCCTTTATGTAGGCTGCCCCCAGAAGGCGTGGCCCAAATTACAAGTGGATCTTCCCACCTCAAAAGACGTGGATCAATAGTGGGTTTTCCCACTTCACGAGATTTAACTAAGAAAAATCCCGTACAGATGGACTCAGCCTGGGTTTTAGTTCATTCCAGATGTAGTCAAGCTGACAACCACAAGGAGCCATTGCACCATCTCTCCACCCTGAATTCATCTTTGTAGGGAGCGCGCCTTTAGTGTCTTATGCCCAGCACTGATATCTCAGTATAAGAAATAGTGACTACTTGCCTCACACGCCTTAGCTCTAGACCCTTCTTCAGGCAACTCATTGTTTCCTTTGCCGTTTCCAGGTTTGTGGTTGCACAGGGCTGCTGGGTTTTTTTTTATTGTTATTACTATTATTGCTGTTATTTATTACTAATATCTTTGTTCTCTGGGCTTACATTCTAAATGAGCTCCTTTAAGAAAAGACAGGTAGAGCTGTTAGTTGATCTTCTTCCTGCATTTCCTCCTTCAGAAGCCCACCAGTTCTTAGAGTACAGAACTGTGCGCCGTGCTCGTGTGAGTGAAAACTGGCCTTCAGAGACTCAAGCATTTTAACACTTCGTTTTGAGAGGTGGGCCAGCCTTGTTGGAGGAAGTATGTCACTGAGGGTAGCCTAAGAGAATTCATAGCCTCACTCTTGCTGTCTCTGTTTTCTTCTCACAGTTGAGGATGTGATCTCTCAGCTTCCTGACACCATGGCTACTGCTTGCCGCCATGCCTCCATCCAGCTGTGGTGAACTCTCATCTGTCATATCAGGTACCATTAGCCAAAGCAAACTCTTGTCTTCCTTTAGTTGCCTTTGGTCATGGTGTTTTTCTCACAGCAACAGAAAAGGTAGCACATAGTGTTATTTACCGTGTTTAAAAAAAAAAAAATCTAACCAGAGTACTAGACTTATTTTCTATTTGACAATTTAGAGGTGAGAGACTGAGCAGAGATATTGTGTGTCTTTCTAAGGTAGATCAGCACAAATAAGGAGACAATTAATTTAGCCAAGCAAGACTTGGAAGGCTGTCTGGAGAGTATCTCTGAATTTTGCTTTAATTTCATCCATAGTAATGCATACAGCAACTGACAAAGATATTTGCATCTTCTGTGAAAAAAAGGTACAAATTTTAAGAATTTAAGTGACTAAAATTGACAGAATGCAGTAGAAGGCTGTTCTCTGTGAGACAAGCCCACTGTTCATGGTCCCTGTGTCCATATTAATGGCTGTATCTTTTGCTAAGAAGGATGTTGTTTACTTCCTGTGACTGTGTATTTACCTTGCTTCTTGAAGTCTATTTCTTCTCCCTCTTCTTTTTCACTAACTATACATACCATTAGAGGCTGTTTTTGTTATTTCATTTGTTAAGTGGAATGTTTTGAATTATCTTTCTTAATGCACACAAGTAGTGTATTTTTATTCCTCTCCAAACCAAACCAATGATAAGAAAACAAATAGAAATCTAGTAACTTGTGCTTTTTACCTATACAGTCTTTGATTTGGTTTGATGAGACTGGTTCCCTCCTTGTAGCTGTCATAAAGTAATAAACACTTTAAGGAATAGAGTTTTTAACATGTGTATGCGCACGCACGTTCATGTGTGTGTGTGTGTGTGTGTTCACGTGTGTGTGTGTGTGTGTTTGAATGTGTGTATGTGTTTGTGTGTGTGTGTGTTTGAATGTGTGTATGTGTATATGTGTGTGTATGTATGTGTGTGCATGTGTGTGTGCATGTGTGTGTGTGTGTGTGGTGTGTGTGTGTTCATGTGGTGGGGATTGAATTTGCATCTTCATGCTTACACAGCAAGCGCTTTATTGACGTGCATCATTTCTCCAGTTCCTAATTTAGTGAATTCTTGTAGTTCATAGATAATTAATAAGAGATGTGAGAGAGTGCATTACAAAAGACTTGACTATGTGTGAATATTTGACATTTTTCTCCTTAAGACTTATTAGCTCATTATGATGGCTAATAAAAATATTGATGATTAAAACAAACAAGTCCATGTATTTGAAAAGGTTTTTGCGTTTAACGGAATTGCTGTAATCTTGCAAAAATGCCTTGGCAAGGTTCATTTAGATTATGAAATCAGTAGTAGTCCATGTGAAACATGAATTCTCTAATGTTGGTTTTGGCCACTTTTCCCGTCTTTGGATGAGAGCACAATTGTAACCACATTGTTTTCTCCAAGAGAACATCAAAGACACTGGCGTTAGTAATCCAGCTTTGCATAATGTGAGACCCCCAAGCTTCTAAGAAAGTTTACTTCACAAATGACCACTAATAATTTGTGAGTTGTATTCTACCTAACAGAAGGCCAGGAATTTTGGGCCTAACCAAGAATCACATCACTGCATGAAATAGGGATAGGATAAGGCATGGGAGAGAAAGTTACTCCAGTACTTTGGAAATAAGCAAAACTATTCTAAAATAGGCCTAGAGAAGTGGTGCATGAGGACCTGAGTTCAGACCCCCATCACCTGTATAAAAAGCCAGTTCAATGGTATGCAATTGTAATTCCAGCACTGGAGAGGCAGAGACTAGAGGACACCTGGAGCTGAACTGGTCAGCTAGCCTGGTCAAATTAGTGAGCTCCAGGTTCAACGAGAGACTGCCTGAGAAAATTAGATGAAAATCCAGCAAGATGGCTCATCAGGTAGAGGCACTTGCTGCCAAAACTGCCAACATGAGTTTGATATTGGGGATCCATGTGGTAGAAGGAGAGAATCAACTCTCACAAACTGCCCTCTGAACTTCTCACAAACACCATGGCAGGCTTTTGCCCATACACACACATGCACACAAATACTCATACATATGCATAAAAAATAATTAAAAACTTGTAATAAAAATAAGGTGGAAAGGCAGCTGGCGAGGTAGCTCAATAGATCAAATATCCACTGTGTGAGATCTGGAGCTCAGATCTCCAGCATCCTGTTGCTTCTGGGTTGGCATGGAGATCTACCTGTAATCCCAGCACCCAAGAGATTGAGACAGCACCTAGCCTGTCCAAGTCATCAAGCTCTGGTCTCAAGTGAGAGACCTGCTTTAGTAAATAATGGGGAGAGCTATCAAGGAAGACATGTGACATCAATCTCTGGCATCTATACATGTGTGTAAACACATGCATACATATACACACCAACACACATATACACAAGTACACACACACACACACACACAATCTAGAATGGCAAGATGATTTAATGAATTCTGCATGCATTACAAAAAATGAAGCCACCAGTTCTTGCAATCCTGTAACTGCTTCTCTATTACATTTTAATAGCTTAGTCAAAGCAAGTAAATAGTACAAGCCAATGTATGCTCTTTTGACATACGAATTGGAGAGAATTTCTTCTGTAGTTCTTTATCTCATCATCTTCTCTTCCTAAGTCTGCTCTTTCTTAGCCTGTGACTATCTGATAAAAGAAAGTTACAGATTTTCAAAATCAGGCCCACCTATAACAGCAAGATTTAGAAATTGAGCATTTCCGGGAGAAGTCTGCCACACTCTTGTTGACCTCTGGGGAAGAGAAACAGCCTCTTAGTGACAGACCAAGATTAAGTCCTTTAATAAGAGCCAAGCATTCAGGGGCACCTATCACTACTCCCCCTTCTCACCTATACTGTTTCCCATCCATGTGAAAATACAATGATGTCTGTGCAACCAATACTGCCATAATATCATCTGCTCCAGTGAGTGACAGAACATTGCATCAGATTTGGAATGAGCAATCGACTGTCAGAACTGTCAGAACTCATCATCAGAGCTATTTTGAGTCAGTGTTGGCTTTGTCTGCATCTGTACTGCAGAGAACTTGTACAAATATGCTTAAGGAACAGCCACCATGCACAGCATCCTTTACCTACAGAAACCAAAGGACGTCCAAGCCACATTCTGATTTCTCTCATCCACCTAGGAGAGGAACTGGAAGGGACTGCTTTCCCTTAGACTTGCAGAGAGTCCACCCTTTGCAGGAGGAGATGAAATATCCCTTCTGAAAATGCCTGCAGTTGACACTGGGAGGCGACATCTTGGCCCTGGACTCTTGGCTTGAGACTCAGACCCAGAATTCTTGCCTTTCTAAGATGATGAAGGGGCAGCTCTCACTCATGTTCGCACTGCTTGTGCTGCCCTAAACTTCAGTATGGGGTGATGGTAAGGCAGACTACAGCCTGGCTAGGCATGTCCTTTGAAAATAGTCTGATTTCAAAGATGCTTGCCATGTCAATTGGACACCTGTCTTGGCAGAGATTGCCTGGCAAGGAGGGGCTATGGTGAATGTTAGCAGCAGTGTTGATGTCCACCCAGTGGACTGAGAGAAATCAAAACCACATTGATGGAGCTAAACACTGGGAAGTGACAGGGGTCAGCCACATGAATGTACCAAGGGTGTACTGCTGCTCACTAGTCTTGCTTTTCTTGCTAAATCCACTTTCTTTTATCTTTTCTTCAGAGAGATTGATATTAATGGTTTTTAAAAAAGCTCACAGGAAGTGGTTTTCTCCCTTCTTCAAGATGCACTTAAATCACTCTTATTGTTTCTAATCTGACACACATTTGGCTGCTGAGTAAGGAGCATGCTCACCAGACACTGCCCTGACACTCAGGCGTTGATTCGCTCACACTAGACTGTCTCAGGGATTCCTGTGTTTCAGCTAGAAGTCAAGAGTACAACAGGGAGTATCAATATTCTGTAAGTCTGGAAGGTATTTTGCTAAAATTATCCCCTATGAATAAGTTAAAAAAAAGTGAAAATGATTGAACAGCTTGCAAAATTAGTTTTAAGAATCAGGAAAAAATCGCTTCAAAGAGATGGTCTGTGACCCTTGTTACTGGTTTCTTTGCTCTTTTGTTGGTCCAGTGGAACTCACTGTGTAGCTGGAAACCACATCATAATGGAGTCACAACGAAGGATCATCTTGTTACTGGAGAAACCACCATTGCAGGGCTCTTTGCCATCAACTTCTTTCTAAGTTGATCCTTCATCAGGCAATGCTATTTAGCTCAGGCTACCAGTAATTGATTTTTCATATGGCTTCCAAATTAATATTTATCCAATTGTAAGAGAAATTGCATTGTAATGTCAGTGAATTATCATAGAATTTGTATTAAATTTAAATATATTATTATAGGCATATTTTTTGCTTTAAATATTACATTGTTCCATTTAGAGGTAAGATATACTTTGACAATTCTTCATGTAATACTTAATTTTACTTAAGTTTTACATTTTCTTATGTAATGTCTTAGGTGTTTTTTTATTTAGGCTACTATTATTATTAATTTATGTAATATTCTTAAATTCGAGTATAATTGGTTGCCAATATACAGAAAATCTATTTTTTTCCTCTATCTGGCTACTTGGTTAATTTTTTTAGACACTCTTCTATGTATTCTATGTATCCTATAATCATGGATCTGTGGAGTAACTATGTCTTCTCTTCTTTAATAGCTATATAGATTACTTAATTTGTTTTCTTCACATTTCATTTTCCAGAGAATTCCGATAAAGTTGTATTACAGTAATATCAGCCTCTGTTTATGATGAACTATAGATGGTATAGTAATAACAGCACTTATTTAATTTTGCTCCTTTATGGATACTACCTCATTATTTGACTATTTAATATGCTAGATTTTTCATAACCAGCCTATTGTAACATTGAGTCAACCTTCTTCCATTTGTATTTCATATGGAGTTTGCAAAACCCCAGGGCTTGATGGAATGAATGGAGAGAAGCCCTTGAGTTTGCAACACAGGCAGAAGAACTGGTAAAATGGAAGAGCTTGAATAAAACAGGAAAATCTTAGTAGGCTAAGGATGAGGCTGTTCATGTGAAGTTCTCAGGCAGAGAGGCTGGCCTGAGGAAGAAGCAGAATTCTTTCTTGGGCAAAGCAGCATGGAGGGAAGGAGAAATCCAGACTGGAAGTAAGAAGATGCGTGCTTTCTTTGGGCATTGCCTCCTGATCACCTTTGAAGAAATCACCTATACAAAATCGCCTAGTCTGAGCCTCTGTTGCTATGATAAACACTAAAACCAACTTGAGGAGGAAAGTGTTGGTTTATCTTACAGCTTAAAGTCTATCACCATGGGAATCCATGGCAGGGACTCAAGGCAAGAGCTTGAAGTAGAAACCACAGAGGCACACTGCTTATTTATTTGATTCATTTTCAGCTACTTTTCTAATACAGAACCCAAGCTAGGGGTGGTAACACCCACAGTGGGCTGGACCATAAGTCAATATATCAGTCAATATATAAATCAATAAACTGGTCAAGACAATGCCACATATATTTGCCCATAGACCAATCTAATGATGGCAATTCTTCAATCAGGGGTTCCCTCTTCACAGGTGGTTCTAGTTTGTGGCACGTTTGCAGTTAAAAAAAAAACTTAACTATCACAAGAGCTACCTTAGGTTTGAGATTGGCAAACAAGGGTGACAGGGTTGGGTCAGGTGGTTGTATATTTTTGAGCATTGATCTGGAGTAGGGCATAGGGAAGCTTGGAGAAAGTAAGGGAAAACCTGTTAGCTCAGTGAGGAGTTAAAGAGCGATGGGGCCAAATTGAATACAATGGTCAAGGAGTGTAAAAGCACAATTAGAGCAAGATTTTTATTAAAGTGCCATTAACATGGAGATTAAAATTAATATAAATCAGTAGTAAAGATTTCAGAAAGACCAGATCTCAATGAGAATCCACAAGTCTGAGGAAGTTGGGGTCCAAAGATGGTGATAAGGACCAAGAAGCTAGGTGAGTGCACCAGGTGATAAGCCTAGACTCTAACAAGGGCAGCTAGGAGAAAGCGCTCTGGAGACACTGTGGGATGAGCACGAGACTCCAGTGGAATGGCCCATGGTTAGGGAGCCAGCTGATAAGAGCCGAGAGAGTGAGAGTCATCGGGGAGCATCAACAGACCAGAGGTAAGAGGCAACAAGAATGCAAAAAGGGGTTTTGACAGAATGGTTCAGTGGGTAAGAGCTCTTTCTTGTCTCTAAGCTGGATGATCTGAGCTCTGTCTCTGGGGCCACATGGTCGATGGAGAGAATCAACTTCTCAACAAGTAGACCTCTGATTGCCACTCTAGAACCATGCCAATCCCCAGAAAATAAGGGAATGCTAGAAAATACAGGCAAAAGAAGCAGAAAATGTCAGACTAGTTTGAAGTTACATGCTATCTGCGCAAGAGACAGTGTGATTTATTTTTATTGTTTTGGTATCACACACACACACTGCCAGCGTCTTTACTGGCCTCTGTGTCAAAGAGCTAGGACAGCATAGTAGGTCATCTAGAGTGCGGACTGTCTTTGTGCAATTCTCTTCAGAATTTGCACTTTATGGTTGTACCAACTTGAAATGGGAGATAAAATTAAGACTGGACTGGTGGACATTTTCTTTTTGCAATAATAGTTGACATACTTGAAGGTTATTATATAACGACTCAGTGGAACTACTGTCCAACTGTGAGTGGAAAGCCTGTATTTCTTTTTACAACTGTCATGTAGTTCCTCTTTAATGAAATTTTAGGATAACGTTCTTTTTATGGATGGAATCAGAAAATTGAAAATGTAAACAAAACAAAACGAAACAACAACAGCAACAAAAAACCAAAAAAAACTTTTACTGATATCCTCCTTTGCTTCCTTTATTGAATTTGACTTTTGGAAATTTGTGAAAGGATTGCCACTGTGGGTACAAAACTTTCTCCACAACACTAGCAGTATATACTGAGTCCACTCAGCAACTTTAGTTTATAGTATCTTGTGGATGCCACGTATCAGTGTGATTGACCAAATTCAGCCATCTTAGTGGTTCAATTGAATAAGCAACAAGGAAATATATATATATATTCTAATTGTGTTATTTATTCCCTTCTTTCTGCCCCTTCATCTCCTCTTCCCCTTCTTGAATTCCTGGCATATTCTTCTAGAATTATTATTGCTCTGCACAAATGCACACCCCATCTTCCCCAACACCTTATTGAGTACAGTTAGCAGTTAGTGTTACCTTCATATACATGTTTTTAGGGCTGGCCATTAGGACTGGGGGCTTGCTTCTGAAGAATATTGGTTCTTCTCATTTGGTAGCTCCTTACAGAGAGGATGAGGCCATGTGAAATTTTCCATCTATGCTGGCGTGTTGGCTGGTTTGGACTTTGCACGTTGTGTACAGGTAGCCAGCCTGTTGACAATTCATGAGAGCAGCATCTTTATTGCGCCCAAAGCAGACTTTCTCAAAACAGTTGTGTGTCAGTCTTTAGGATCTTACAATCGTTATGCCTCTTCTTCCATGATGTTTCCTGAGACTCAGGTGCAGGAACCATGTTACAGATGTTCCATTTGGGGCTGGGTACCAAGCAGCCACTTTTTATCTGCATTATGACTAGTTGTGGATCTCTGTATCAACCTCTATCTTTTGTAAAAAGAAGCTTCTTTGATGAGGAATGGGAGCTACTCTTATCTATGGGTATAAGGATAAGAAGAAGGCAATTGAAAATTATATTAATTTAGGAACATAGTAATGATAAGTTCTCCTTTATTGTCTATGACCTTGCCAGCCACAGGTTTGTGGTTCAGTTGACAGTACCTGGCATGAGTTCCCTCCTATAGAGCAGGCCTTGGGTACAATTAGAATGTTCTGTTGGTTATCTCCAAGATGTGAGTGCCCCTATTGCACCCCTGGGGATATCTTGCCTGGCCGTTGTGGTTTGCAGGATTTACATCCGGGTGGAACTGTTGACCTGTTTTCTCTCTTGGTAGTTTGCATAGCACCTTTGTATGCTGTGAGAGCTAGCCCTCAGGGAGGAGAATTCCAGTTCAAGTACCGGGATTTCTCAAAAATGGCATCATGTCTTAAATTTCAGTGACTGGAATGTGTGGTGTCTTTAGTAATAAGGATGTATCTTCATCTTCTGTTAGGCGACCAAGAGCAATGGCAGTGGCAGTAGTCAATCCTGTTTTTTAGGGTCTCTTGGATCCCTTGACCGACAATGCAAAGGGAGCTATTCCTTTCTTGGCACTGGAGTTTTGTCAGCCTATGAATTCTAGGCACTATCATCCTGATGAGTGAGGTAATTTTATTAAACCTAAACATATGCCTTTTAGAAGTAAGTTTATAAAATAACAGATTTTCCTATGGCTTTAGTGTTATTTATCTCTTCTTCCTTCCCCTTCCTCTTTATTGCTCTTTCTCTTCCTTCTCCAGTCAAGTCCAATGGGGATTTTTATTTTAAACTTCTAGCCTGGTTATGGATTGATTAAAGAAAACTCTATATACCTGCGTGATTAGGATTTTTGTTTTTTAATGAGGAAGTTATAATAGTTAGTTGGGAGAGCAAAGTAAGAGATTGACATCTGAAACATTTTTATCTGGATAAAAGTAGGTGAATCAAATTCAGAACCAAGAATATTAGCTCAAATATCCAAAAGCCAAATATCCTAGTTACTTAAAGCGTCCGCACTGTATCCTGGCTTTGGGCTGTTAGTAATGAGACTATGCAGTATTGCTTTTACTTAAACACTGTTACTGTTGTATCCTTCCTTCATTAAGGGCAAAGTGTCCTGGTTATTAGACAGTTTTATGAGTTGAATGCAAACTAGAGTATCTCCTGGAATCTTGAGTGAGTTACTAACAATGCACAGGGGCCACTTATCTTCAGGGAAAAGATTCTCATACATTTGCACATATTCATGGTGTCTCCATCTCACGTTCTTTAATTTGTTTCGTGCCGTGTATTTTCTTTCTACAAGAACCGTCCCTTCTGTTCAAGCAGCAGCTTAACAACTCCAGGAAAAACAAAACATGAAGTAAGCTTTCTGTATTTGAAAGAACCATTCAAACACCAACTGCCCCCACTCCCCAAACTGCACAGGGGTGGGGGGACATCATGTTTCCCCTTCCATTTCCCAAACAAAGGAAACCAGAAATGCTCTCATCACTTTTATTTGTTTTGTAAATCACGCTGTCCTCAACTTTTGAAATAAAAATTTCCCTGACAGCCATTTAATAATTGTGAGTGATCTATGGCTTGATTATAAAGTGTTCATCTAATGATCTATTTCCTTTACCCCAGAGGCCAACTACAAAGCCACAGCATTATCTTGGTGACATTTTTAATAACTTCCCGTGGGACTGCAAGCTCCAACCAGAGCCGACCTTGCAACAGAGTTAATCATGTAATTTCACAGATTAGACACCACAGGGTTACTAATGAGAAACGTCAGTTTAGCGATAAACTTTTTTTTTTTTCCAGAACTATTTTGAGAGGCCCATGACCTTTGGCTGACACTCCGAGAGCCTATTACTTTACCCACGGATGCATCACCAAACCCACACGAGTCAGCGGACCAGCTTTTCTGGAAAGTTGATTGTAAGGATTTTTCTTTATAAAGACTCCAGTAACAGATGGAATAGACAAAGGAGAATAAAAAGAGACAAGTGGGGGGAGGGAGGTGGGGAGACTTAACTTCCGCTGATGGGTTTCTAGTGTCTTTCCGACCATGTGTTCAAGATGGAGAGCGCAGTTCACATTTCAGTGTCGTGCTGCCCTCCGTTCATAAACATGTATCATCCATCACTAAATATTTAGATCAGAATTGTTGGAGCTGAGCTCTGTGCCAGGGGTAAGGGGATTAATTCCTTTCAAGGTCCTCACATGATGGATTTTCCACTGAAGTAAACATCCGAGAAGCGCTCACACTGAAGCCATAAAATTTATAAATAAAGTTTAAAGTTTAATTAAGTCAACATTATTTAAAGTGGTTGTCATATTTTATGGCAAACGTTTCATGTTTATTTTGTGTGGCTCCTAATAAATAGCCCCTCCCGACCAGAAAAAGAAGGTCCAGCTAGGCTAAAGGGTCCAGACTTGGGGCCAGAAGTAGAAGAATTTTGAGTTGGGAATAATGGAACCCTTTCTCGTTATGCTTTTGTTTAAAAAACTAAGCATGTAAATTAGACCTTGAGGCAGCAGCTGACATAGAAAGAGCGCTGGAAAAATCCCCTATGGGTTTATCAATTGGACTGTGGGAAACCATACAGTCCATATCGCCATGGCAGACTAAGAAATGAAGGCGAGCTCAAGTGAAAAAGAGAACAAGTAATTACTGTTTTTCTAGTAATAGAAAGCATAAGAGAGAAAATAGCTAATGAAAAATTAGTCTACATTGGCTTATTTGCTTCTTAAATATTTAGGGGGAGGCCAGACAGCATTTCAAACAGTGACAGTTGGCCTCAAACTTGCTTTGTAGCTGAGGAAGACCTTAAACTCTGATCCTTTTGGTTCTACCTCAGAAATGCTAGGATTTAGAGGCATGGCATCACTGCAGCCAGTTAAAATACATTTCTTTTAAAAAGGTAATTTATCAACTGTATATAAAACCCTCCAAAACACAGCAATTTAAGACACCTGATTTTTCTTTCTTAATATCAAATTGAGATGTTGATTCACCAACACTCTATCTTACAATGGACTCAGTGTTTAAGAAGAAAGTAGGTAAAGGCATTAACCCAGCTAATACAAATTCTTTATGGGGGCATGTCAAAGCCCAGTTGTTCACATAGTAAGGACTTTTGTACAGTAATAGCTCCTTTGATCTGAAGGTCAGACCAGTCCAACGAGACTTTCAGAGCTGTAATAGACTGTCAGCACACCCTTCCAACCCTGATGCTTTGCCAGAGAAGGTTGAAGAAGCTGATTATTCTAGTTACATGGGGGGCTAAGCAGGTCTAGAACTAACATTTCCCAGTGTCCTCCTCCTCTCCTCCTACCCATGGTGCTTACACTAAGCCTGTCTGCAGAGGAAAATTATGGTGGGAGTGACTGATGGTTTTGAGATGGTGAGATGCAGAGCTGGGGAGAGTGTCCTAATGCCGCCAACGGTTCTTTCCACGAACATTCTAAGTGATTTGGTTCAAGGTCTTAATCACAGACTGCCATTTTCCTTGTGTGTAAAGTGCGAGTTCCGTGGTGAATAAAGACGTATTCACACTGTGCCTTACCTAGTTAGGGAACACCCAATTAGTGATATCAATTATCAATTATCACTCTTTTAAAGTTATGCATTCAATTAAAGACAAAATATCTTCCCAAATTATAAATTATTAAATTACAGCTGAGGATGATTTCATTTTTCTTGAAAGTTGAGCTTTTGAGTTTTAGCAAGCCTCAAACATTCATATATAGAGAAAAAATTTTCCACTATGCTGAAATTTGTCAAGCAAAACAAAAGTTCATCTTTTTATTTTTCTAAGATAATATCTTTATAACATCAAATGTGAGGATTAATTGTAAAATAAATGCATAAACTTTCAGTCAGAGGTGTATACTTGAAGCAACATTGAAAGAAATACAACTATCCAGATGATATAAAAATTAAGATCTAACCATTACCTAGAAACTCTCAAATAAGTTTTCACTTTCTTTAGTTTTTCTAGTCTATATATCACTCTTTGTGTAAATTTTAATTCCAAATAATTTTCTTTCCATAGAGTTCTCTTTGTCAAAAATAACAAAACTATACTACTTCTTTACACAGATATATCATAGTCTTCTAACTTCCCTCTCAGAAGATTACATATTTTATGAAACAAATGTGGTGAAAAAGAAGACAAATAGGAATAAACATACTTTTACAAAAAAAGAGAATTTCAATTAAATTTCATTTTATGACAAGACAAAAAACATCATGACAGATGCTGTTAATTTCCTAAAAACTTGTTGGTAAAATAATAATCCTAGATGAACTACTTACTGTTTTATTTTGATTGTGAGCCTAGCCTTTAATGGCTGAGCCATCTCTCCAGCCCTACTTACTGTTTTAACCCGAGCAATAGGCTCATCAAAAGACCTATTGAAACCTATTAACATACCACGTATTACTGGATAGTTTTAATATCACATGTACTTTGTTAATTTGTAGCTTCTAAACTCAAGTTTTGATTTTTCTGCTGACCTTCAGTATTACTGACATATAAATTTTAGGTATACATAACTGGACTGAGGAAATTATCACCATCACTCTGTTCTTCGGTGAAGAAGAAGCCAATGTGATAGTTTCAACGTATGACTCACCTGACTGTATCAATCTTTTATTGAATACAAGAATACCATCCACAAAATTGTATTTTCTTTTCCATCATTTGTTTGCTCAGAAAAATCTTTTCTCATTTACTCCTAACCTTGATTAACTGGCCTTCAGAGAGCATGCTTCCTGATGCTAGTGAGTTGGGGGCCTAGAAGGCCCAGTGAAATGTGAGTCAGTTTCATTAATGCACTTTCAGGGGAAGCATGTGTGCAGCTAGTGTTTCCAAGACATTTATGCTGTCTAAACATTTCCTCTCACTGGGTTATTATTATATTATATAGTGGAGCTAGAGTGGGCTGCTAAAAGTAGAGACCGATGAAATCTTTTCTAGAATTAACTCTAGGACCATAAATCTTGTTTTTATCCAGTAGGAGATTCACGCAGAAAGAAAGACTTTTGAACAGAATGAGTAGAAAACAGAGACTTATATTCCTAAGTGCAGGTTTTCAAATGCCTGTTATGAATATATCTATTATTCCACAAATACATATTGACTATTTCTTGTAAAGTGACATGTCAGAGTGGCTTTTCATCCCACCTTTAATATGGGATGAAACAATCCTTTAGAAATCTTTGTAAGTTTTGTATAAAATCATACACACACACATTTAAAAATATGTCTGTGCAAATATATGTGGAAATATGACCTTAATGTAACATTACTTATTTTTATGAATATGCAGTCTATACAAATGCAGATTGTTCTATGCTTTTTGGATTTATCACATTTCTTGATAAAGGGAGGAGTGAATAAAATTTAATTCTCAACCCAATTAATTCCTAAATGTCATTAATTCCTCAAGTATACCAGTTGTAATTAAAATATGGAGTTTTTCATTTCAGATATGATTGAATAAATGAACCTAGTAGGAAACTTCCTTCCCTTCCCATCATTACCATATTACAAACTAAGCCTAAGGAAGAATCTGAAATGAACATGAATATTGCTGTTTGATCTATGCCTCAAGTCTTGTTTATTCATATAGTCTGTCCAAACTACAAATCATAGAATTATTATTTCATTAAAATGTAAATAGAAGTGAAAAGTCACTATGCTCCCCTGATAGAATATATTCTAATTTAGTCATTTTGACAGTGCTTCCAGAGTTAATGTGTAGATTTCC
This sequence comes from Onychomys torridus, assembly GCF_903995425.1. Taxonomy (NCBI): domain Eukaryota; kingdom Metazoa; phylum Chordata; class Mammalia; order Rodentia; family Cricetidae; genus Onychomys; species Onychomys torridus. The sequence continues at coordinate 32,212,431 of NC_050461.1, read as the reverse complement.
ATTTAATTTTATTAGGAGTAAGTTCATATTCCAGGTGGTAACAAAGCCCGTAGGCCTTCATGTCTGTGGTATGTTGAAAGGTTGGTACTCTCCCAGGAATAAGCATTGTTCAACATAGAGCAAACTAATGGGTTTCAACAGATATAAGTGAGAGGACAGCATGCAAGTGAAACTGTCATTGAAAAGTCTTGAAAACAGAAAGCCTTTAACTAGCCCAGATTGAAAATTTAAAGAGAATTGCTTCTGCTAACACATCACTAATATTATGAAAGTTAAAAAGAATAAATCCAAAGTGAGGCATTTCACTGAAAAAAAAAAAAAACCATGCACATATTCACCTCAAAAGGGAACATTGTACCCACACGATCAACCCCCAATCAAGAAAGATAAACTGTCCAGTTAGCTATTAGAACTATGGACAAGAAAAACAAAATTTAACTTTCAATAACCCAAATATGACCCCACAGTAAGATGGTTTTATTTACAACATCCATGTAAGTTCCAAGAATGCACCCTAACTTCACTTCCCCTCTGGCTGCAGATCAGCGATGGAAGAGTTTGTCACTAGGACATGTGAACTAAATATCATGACATTCACACCACCTGAAGAACAGACAATAGCAAACACTAGTGAGCCTCTCTGTGTGTAGTAAAGTCACCCTGATGTAACATAACCTTAAAGAAACTATTAGGTTTTAAATGTGCAGCTCTGGTTCATACTGCGGTCCTGTCCAGGTTGCTCTGAATACTTTCTGGTGTACTGTTGTACAGTAGAGTGACCGCAGACACAAATGATGTATTGTGTATTTCAAAAGAACTAGAAGAAAATTTAAAAAAAATGTTTCTACCAAATGACACATGTTTAAGGCGGCAGAACTCCAGATTTGACCAATAAATTATATATGTGTATATATAATATACATATATATAATAAATATATGTGTGTGTATACGTATATGTATATGTATGTATATGTCATGACTCTGCTCATTTCACCATACATATACATGTTTATGTATATATGTCTAAAAATATAACTGCAGTTTTTACACCTTCTGGAACCAAACCAAACTTTAGTTTAAAAACTAAAAAGTATTCTAATTGAACATAAAACTCCAAAATGGAGGTGACATCACAGAAATGTCAGTAGGAAGACTTTGGAAGAAAAGATGTGGTAGGTTATGCAAAAATAGCTCCAGATTTCTTCCAGCAAGGTCCTCATGCCCCCTGCAAATAACTTTACAGCTACTCCCAACTCGAGGTGATTAGTTCCCCATCCCTGGAAACTGATCTCAACCACATGAGTTTGCTCAACCAGTGGACACGGCAAATGTGACATGTCCCAGCTGGGCCTGGTACTTGCTGGAGAGATTTCTGTCACAGCTGGAGGAAGCCTGGGCTAACTTGCAGGAAAGGAGGAATCTGGGGCCCTGACTTTGCCACTGCTTGCCAATGAGAGAGAGAGAGTAAAGTATCGTGCCCCACTCAGACGAGGCCCTGAGCGTGACCACAGTGAGCACAGTGAGAACAGTGTGATGATGGCCAAGGGCCACATTCTGGTAGTTTGTTAGGCTAGCAAATGCTTTAATAAGGTAATTAAAAATAGACAGACACGCATGCACGCACACATGCACGTCACGACTCCCTGCTCATTTCACCAGGAGTGACATGATCACACTATGTTGTGTTTTTCATACCTAAATTTTCTTTGTGGACGGCTCAGCTTCACTGGAATGTCTTTTCTCTAAAAACCATCAACTGAATCATTTGCTAAGGAAGCCGTAGTTTCATTAGAAACCTGCTTCTGGAAGCGAAAGATGTTTGGTGCAGATGTATTCTCAAGGGTCTCAGCAGTCAACAGAACAGAACATACAAGCCACATGTGACTTTCGGGAGCCTGAACTGTGTCCCCCCAGGGAACCACTCTCCCCATAAACAGATTTGATAATTACAGCTTATAGCTGCATTGGGAGAAAACCAAACACACAAACATCACATATTAGAACATTATTTAAATCAGACGTTCTCTATCTCTGCTAATTCTAAAGGAAACTGAAGCTTTCTGTGGGTCCCTGAAAGTGTTATGGCTTCTGAGCATGGGGCCTCTGCATCTTATAATTAGATCAGCTTAACCAGACATTTAAAAAGGTTAAGTTATGTATTTCTTTCTTCCTTTCAGACCTCCAGCATTGCCGGTTCATAACCACACTCAAGGTGTGTGTGTGTGTGTGTGTGTGTGTGTGTGTGTGTGTGCACAAGCACATGTTCTTGTGAAATGTTCACCCTCTTATGAGTAGAGTACGTAAGCTACCTTGGCAGCCTGGTGACCTACATCTACAACATACAACCTCACATATAACCTCGGGTTGCTTTTCAGAGAAGCAACTGCAGAGGGATTTCAGAGGATGTAGCCATTCATATCCTACAATGGCAAAGAAAAAAAAAAAAAGAAAGGAAAGAAACCCAACACAAGGGAATCTTCAGTATAAACATTAATAGTTTCCCACATCTTTGTTTAGAGAACAGCCTGAGGATTTCTAAACTTTTAGATCTTATTCATTCCAGAACTGTTTCACTTATGGCCACATAAATCTTGGCCTTTTAGAAGTTCCAAGATTAAAATTCTTTGGAAACTAGAGTCCCAGAGAGCGCACAGGTGATCTATATAAAGCAAGTCTGATGTGGGACACTCCAGAGCCCCGACACTTTCTAAGACCATCTGTGTCTTGTTCTCATTTAAGTTTAGAGAATTCAGATTTAGAAAAGAGGCATTGGAAGAGCAGCTTGGTAAAAATTATACTACTCTTTTTTAAAATAACTAGTTTGTGGGTTTTAATTTAATTACAAAAGAAAGACATCTTCAATGTTGTGTCGGCTATTTTCTATTGCTATGATAAAAGCAGCTTGAAGAAGAATTTTTATTTTTTGGCTTTTATTTCAGAGGGCTGGAAGTCCATGCTGGTGGGGCAGACATGGGAACAGGGACAGGAGGCTGAGAGATCATATTTCAACTGTCACAGAAAACAGAGGAGTGAACTGTAAGTGAGGTAAGGCTGTAAACTCTTGAATCCTTTCCCCACGGATAGGCTCTCCTCAAGCCAAGCTGTCCCCCCTAAAGCTTCCACAACTCTCAAAAAGCTCCCTCAACAGGGGGACTCTGTTCAGATCCGTGAGCCTTCAGGGTACTTCTCCTTTAAATCACCACAAGTGTAGAGCGTTCACAGTTTGCTCTTTCTGAAGTAGAAAATGAAAACCACGTGCTAATGGTTTGTGGGAGTGTCCCTGCAAAGTCCATGTTAAAGACTTGGCCCCAAGGTGGCATGATTTACATGCAATGATCATTGATGGTATAATCCTGAGTGGGATTTGGGGACTCTATCCATCCAGACTTTTTCTCCTGGTATGCCTAGCTGGTGAGATAAGCAGCTAATTCTACCATGCACTCCTACTATAACAGGCTGTCCTTACGAGAAACCCAAAGATTGCAGCCACATGGTCTTATCTGGAACCTTTAGAACCATCAACCAGCACAATTTTCTTTCTTTTTTAAGTCATTAGGCATATTTAATTTTATATTTGAAAAATTTATTATTATTATTATTATTATTGTTATTATTATTATTGTTATTATTATTATTATTATTGGTTTTATATGAAACAGGGCTTCTCTGTCTAGTCCTTGCTGTCCTAGAACTCACTCTGTAGACCAGGCTGGCCTGGAACTCAGAGATCCACCTGCCTCTGCCTCCTGAGTGCTGGGATTGAAGGTGTCCATCATCACCTCCCAGCTAGATATTTTATGAAAGTGACAAGAAGCTGAACTACACTCTACGCAAAGTTTTAATTTTTGTTGCTTATATTCAAACAAACTCAATTCATTTTCAGTTTAGTGATTTTAAAAAGCCTATCTTGAGAATTTCCAACATAGTAAGGTAACTTCTAAAGGACGTTGAAACTGAAGCCATGAGAACGATGCCCTACATCCCCCCCTGCCCAGAGTCTCAGCACACTACCAACTCCTGCATGTTGGAAAAAGATTCTATAGCTTCCATCCTTAAATAATACCAGTTTTTGAAAGAAAATGGCTACAAAACAGTAATTATATATCTTTCATAAGGAAAAAGATTCCAGAAGTTTCTGTGACTTGTGCCCATTAGAGCTATGATTTTACCGGTATCCTCCATCTATTCATTGCTCTGCTTGGCCCCCCCTATGGTCCCCTCTGACTTGTTTTTCCTTCCAGTCTATCCTGTTCTCTGGGGCGCATCATTTTTTCATCACAGGAACCATTGCCTCTGCTTTGACTGAACACTTGTTCCTTGGGGCTGTATAATTAAGGTACAAACAAGAAGCTCAGATAGAACTCAGAGAAGGAAGGACCGCTCTTAACCGCCTCCTACACTTATTTCCTTGATGTGTCTATAAGTGCTTGTGAAGGTCCCACATAAACAAAATGGAACAAATTTACTTTTGCGTCTTCTGTCCTGTGGCCCTTAGAAGATATTGAAAGGTTCAAGGAATTAAATTCTGTTATTGTCACATCCTCCAAGGTCACATACCCAGGTCGCCCCAAGCGTTATGATTGCCCCTATTAGTTTTCTGGATGGGGCAGATGGTTCTGCTGATATCATTTTAGACAAACCAATAAGTACGTCCATTAATTAAACTAAACTAGGATGGAAATGCCTAGGTGCTATGTATATTCCTTCATATAGTTTGTAAAGGTTATTATGGGATGCTCTGCTTACCTTCTCTGCCTCATCTTGAGTGTCCGTAGGCCTTGTCCAAGCTCTCTGCCTTCCTGACTCCTCCCAGCTTAATTTCATTGGGTATCTTATTGCTCCACCCCTCCCACTTCCAGGTTGGACTTCTTTTTTCTCTGATCCATCAGCAACGCCAGCATCTTTTATAACATCACACCACGTCACTTGGCCTGTGTAGTTTTCTAATTGATTCACTCATCTGTCTATAAGCACATTACAGACAGGAGTCATGCAGCTTTGAACATTCTGCCCCTAAAATAATGCTGACCTCCTAGTCAGTGAACAAGGGTTAGCTGAAGAGTTATTCTCGACAGAACACTACACAGACACCCAGTAGAAGATTAGTTCAACAAGTGGTAATAGAGACCCACACATCTTTCCAGTGCTATAATTTGGATCTGGAATGTTGTCAAAGTCCTCTGATGGCACTATTGGGAAAGTGAAAACTTTAAGAGGCTGGGCCTACTGAGAGAAAATCAGGTCATTGAGGGCCAGGCTCGAAGAGACTATAGGAATCACTATCCTTCCCTATCTCTTTGTTTCTAGGCTGCCATGTGGCAAGAAGCTCTCCATACCATGATATTCTGCCTTGCCTTGGGCCTTGAAACAAGGGGGACAAGGGACCATAGACTGAGATCTATGAAACTCAAGGAAACCTTCCCTTTGAGTGCTTGTTACTGTAATGGAGAGCTCACTAACACACTCATTAGCCCTTTTCCCTCACTTGAGCATTTGTAACATTCCATTACTGAATCTTTATAATCCAATGACCCGTCATTTAATCACAGCTTCCTGTAGTGGGGGGCGGGGAATTTGGAGGTGGCACAGAGAGAAATCAGTCTGATACTTCTGTAAATGGATTCTTTCTGGTCGCAGGTGGAACTACTTGTATTCAACAGGCTTTTAAATTAGCTCTTTCCTTCCTAGGGCATTCCTGGTCATCCCTGCCATCCATTCTATCATCATGCCAGCATGCAATTTTACATTTTATCCTGAATTATAGGTTAACCTTGGAGTTTAACTCTCCAGTTAAAACAGGGACACTCTGACCTTTATTTCCTTATTCTCTTGTCTTACTCTTCTTCTAATAATAGAATTTATATCTTAAATATAATAGAATTATATCTTAAATAGAATTCTATCTCTTCCTCCTTCCTTTCCTCCGTCCAAACCCCTCCACTGTCTCTCCAACCCCTCCCGTGTTTGCTCTACTCTTAAGTTGATAGATTCTTTTTCATTGATTATTAAATACCAGGAAATATGAGTGAAGCAGTCTGTCCTAGAAATGTCTGCATTGAAGAGACCCAAACAATGGCAATATCAATGGACCTATCAGTGTGGAAGCTGGGAAATTTCATAGGGTCCCACCCTAGACTAAGAACTAATGCCTGCTAGAAGGAGGACAATTAACACTTACCAGGGATAAGCCACTTCCCTGGTTGACCAATACAGAGTGGTTAACCCTGAAACCAGATACACACAAACACCAAAAATGGACTTGGCAGTTGTATTCACATGCACACACACACATTTTTACTTTTCTTTAAAGGGAAAGTTATCCTTTCCAAGAGCTCTCTACTCATGCTCCTCCTCCCAACCATTAATTAATGGTCTAAAACCATAAATGGGCTTTTTATTATGTATTTGTTCTGTATCCATTCTACTACATTTGACATCACTGCTATAAAAAATATAGCAAGGATCAAACCCTTGCACATGCTAGGCAAGCACTTCACCATTGACCCTCATCTCCAGTCAATCAGTTTTATTGAATTCTTGTTCCTTGGCATAGCAATCAATTCTCTTTCTTGTCTAGTTGTCCTTTGGGTACTTTCCTCATATTTAATAGAGTCCTTCTCACACTGTTCTTCCATTACCTATGTACCATTATAGCCCTTCTGCTATTAAACCTTTAGCTGCCACAGTTGTGTCAGTGTTTCTTAGGTCTGTGTACTCTACTATGTGGCTCCTAGACATTTTAACCTAGAAGTCTTATGGAGATTTCAAATTCACTTGTTATCTTTATCATATATTTCTTTTCCAGTCCCTCCCTAAATTTCTCTTCTCTATCCATTCTCTTTCTGAGTTAATCAACAGTGACGTCAAATTGCCCATTCCAGAAGCCCAAGGGTTAGGTACTATGTCCCTTCCTTTTACTCTTCAACATATTTACATTTATTTACTCATATGTTTATGTGTGCAGGGCACAGCTTTGTAATGTCATAGACAACTTTCAGAGGTCAGTTCTTTTCATCCACAATGGGGGTTATGGAGGTTGAAGTCAGGTCCTCAGGCTTGGTATCACTAGCTATTAGCCAGTGAGCCATCTTGTTGGTCTTAATGGCACTAATTGATGAGCGGCACTGGAAAAATTCTCTCCAAATTTGATCTTAGTTTATGTGTGTGAGTGTTTTGCCTGCATATATGTATGTTCTCCATGTGTATCCAATGCCTATGGAGGCCAGAAGAAGGCACAGGATCCCCCAGAACTGGAGTTACAGATGGTTGTGTGGGTGCTGGACATTGAACCCAGGTCTTCTGTGACAGCACGTGCTCTTAAACACCAAGCCATCGCTTCAGTCCCAAGTGCCAAAGCTTCTTGTCTGGAAGTCAGCAGCTCTCATGCTGGTCTAAAATGTTCCCTTACTGTTCGACTCTCAGGTCTCACTTCTTCTTAATACCTTCTGCCCAAGGGCTATTTGAGTCATTTCTCTGGGTCAACCAAAACATGGCCCCTGGAAAAATCTCCTGTAGCATCTGCATCTCCTCAGGCCGAAATAGCGACTATCTACCACTGTCGGGCTCTAAGCCCTGCCTGGTATGGAGTTCTCTCACGGTCTCCGGATCTGTTGCATTCGTTCATTTTTTGTTTCCCTCATCTTGTTAGGGTACCATGCTGTGAGTGCTACATCTTCAACAACTCGATAAATATTTACCGAATGAGATGTTTATTTGGCAAATTCTACTTCTTTACCCGATTCTGCTGTTGTTGCTATTATGGAGAGTCAGGTTCAGATTCCAGAGTGGGAATTACTGTGATCAAGCTCTGCCACTAAGACTATATGGACTTTACAAGCTCCTTCTCTGTTGCTGCCCAACAGAGGAGGTAATAGCATCATTGGGATGGTATGAGGACTTCAGGAATCAATATACAAAGATTTAGCCCTAGAATATTGCATTTGATACTACTAAGTATTTGATAGAAGTTAGTTTTAATTTTTTATTTTATATTTTCACCTTTCTTTCTTCCCTCCTTTCACTCATTCACTTCTTCCTCCCTCCTTCCTTCCTTCCATTCCTCTCTTCCTCCATTCTCCCATTCCTTCCTCTTCTTGCTCCTGTTTGTTTGAATCCAACTTTCTTTATGTTGCTTTCATACTTACTAACAACTCAAGATCTCCTAGCAAGAGAGGAAGGACCTGCTCCAAGGAGTCACACAAACAAATTCCTCTCTTGTGAGGTCATGTTGATGTGACATTTGGAGCTGGGGTAAACAGTTGCACTGTAGCAGTTATCATGCTCAGTCGGTAATGTGACTGCAAGACAGCTTGCTGTAGCATGGGAAGTGTAACAAAGACCCCCAGAATCCCACCAAAAGCAGTGAAACATTTCTAGGATATTATTTACACACATGCAGCACAGTCCTACTGAAGCCTTTGGATAGTTTCTCCACACTTAGTAGTGTCTCACATCCCTCTCACAACCTTGCAGGAGCTGGTCTTTTCTACTAGAAAAAGGGAGACTCCAGCCTATGTCGTGGGAGCATATGACTTTAACTCTCTAAGAATAAAGTTTCTCTGGACGGCTGGTTGTCCTGCCATTTCTTCTAGTATTTAAAGGCAGCACCATTGGTTTTCATGTAAGTATTTGAGTGCTTTATATTCCTTCTATCATTATCCTATACCTTAAGAGGCATGCCATGTATTTTCTTTGGATCTCTGCTTATGTAAATAGAAAAATCTGTGCAGTAATTTAGGTGTAATATATATTATCATGACTCGTTCAAGTACCTCATCTTACAGAGTCAAATAGTTGTTGCAATGCTCAGAAGAGTGGTAGAGGAGGGCCCTGGGGAAATCAGGAGTATCTTGTAAGAACTTAGGGGAAACTATTATAGATCTTACAGTTAAAACAGAGTCAAATCCCTCCACCATATTTACAAAGGTTACCTCTATTAGTGTGAAAAGGCTGTGCAGAAACTGAGTTTGGTACCCCAATCTTTAAAAGGATCTGTGCACACATTCTTATTCAATTCATAGAATAACACTTATTTGCAGTCCATACCCAAATGAAGCCATTTTGCATATTACTAATTGCAGGGTGGACTTCCAGTTTCCTCTTTACTGCTGGAAAAATGAATCATCAGAACCTTTAATGAAGTAACATTAATCACTCATGTCAGGAAACCCAGAGCCAGTTCAGAAATTTATCCTTAAGATTCTGGTCTTGTAGAATCATTTTCCACACAAAAATCTGCATCAGCCAGGGAAAGTGAACTACAATCTCATTGCACTAAATCTCACATGCAGCTTGTGACTTGTCATATTACTCTACAACCATCGTAGCACGCCATCCATCTTGACATCGAACTATCTATCATAGCTAGCATCACATTACATCTTAATCACACCAGACTACCAGGAGAAAAGTGTTAGCACTCCAGTACCACACCCTATACCATCTTCACAATATATCATCTTCACTAGATAGTATCATCATCTTCTTCCTCCTCCTTCATCATCTCAGTACTTTGCAACCAAAAGTTGAATTTTCAACTGCTGTCATTTGCAATTTGACATCCAATTTGACCATACAAAAATCACCAATAGCCTTGATCACACTTAATGGCATATAAGATGATGAAGTATGAATGCTCAAAGAAATAAATATTCTTTGTCAAGGTGAACTTATTATATGCCACTGAGATTAAGAACCAAAGCATACAATTCACCAGAGAAAAAGAATTTTAGATGAGGGTACATACAGTGCAGTGAAATGATCTGGAAATAAGCTGTAACCCTCCAAAGCGAGTACTATTAGTAAATGCTATCTGAATCACATTGACCTGTTTTAATGGGCCACAAGTAATTTATTTGTGTCCTGATGAGGCCATAATTTTCTCCAAAGTCCATGTCCAAATCTTTTTCTTGTTAATGAAGATAAAGTAGCACACATAGCAAAAGTCACTTGAACAATACTATAATTTACTCTGAAAAGATAATAAAAGACTATGTCCATTTAGGGGTGTTTCTATTTTATTGCATAACATGGCTTACAATAATAAGTTGGCTCTGGAACAGCAATTTATTTCATAAGCAGTTGATATATTTGCTAAAATGTTTGTACTCTTGTTCTAATCACACTGCAATATCTTGGGACTCTTTCAATCATAATAATAATTGAAACAATTAATAATATCCATCTGGAAAGATGGAAAACTCATGATAGAGTTCCACAGTGGTGTTCTATAGATGTTTTATGGAGCACGTGTTCTGCTTTTTGATGACTTTTATGCAACAAGCTCATTCTCACAGAGTGCTGTTTAAACAAGTTGTGGGTAGCATTGATGGCTCTGGTTAGAGGGGATGATATCTAAGTTTCAAGTGCAAAGGAAGGGAAATTATAAAATATGAGAGGACAACCTCGGCATGATGGTACAGTCTTGTACCCAGCACTGGGGAGGCAAAGGCAAGGACTGAAAACTTGAGGCCAACATGAGCTAAGACACACACACACACACACACACACACACACACACACACACACACACACACCAAACAAAAAAACAAAGCAAAACAAGACAAAAACAAAAAAACAGAGGCTAAGATGAAGTAAAAGAAACAACAACAAAATAAAAGAAAACAGTGTAATTTTAGAACACTATTTCTACAGGTGTGCCTATTTGTGGTAACCTAAGCTGCAAATAGATGAAGTAAACTCCTTATAATTCATTATTTTAAGTGTGGAGAGGGTGGGGGATGGCAAAATGAAGTATTGACAGAAAACTTAACAAAAATGAAAGGTGTTTAAAAGCTTATGATTATGTGTGATTTTCTAGGTCAGGGAAAATTCAATGTGAGGCAAGGGGCATGAAAGAATAAAGAAATACTCGGGGCTAAAGGTTTAAAATAGGGGATAGAGCGATTGGGAAGAGAGAAGGGAGGGAGTAGGTTAGCCAAAACTAAGAATACATGAAGTTGCCATCTAGAAACCCACTAGTTTGCAAGCTAATTAAGAAGTACATCTATCTATCTATCTATCTATCTATCTATCTATCTATCTATCTATCATCTATCATCTATCTATCTATCTATCTATCTATCTATCTATCTATCTATCTATCTACAATTTGTGGGTGACATTGATGGCTCTGGTCAAAGGAAATGATATCTAGATAGATAGATAGATAGATAGATAGATAGATAGATAGATAGATAGACAGATAGACAGATAGACAGATAGATATCCTCTATGAGTTACTACTGGTCAGGGATACCTTAGTGTCACCCAGAAATAACACATGCTATGGCCATAGCTGTTGGTTGTCTATGATAACTAGAAGGCAACATCCTATTTCTGAAGAGAGAACACACTTTAGTTACAGTTGGACCTGAGCGGGGAAACTCTTCCTGCTGGCTAACTTATGTAGTCCTCATGACAGAAGGGACTATGTAGGCTGCTGAGGGGGAGAAGGGACATCAGTGATTAGCCAGCAGTAGACCCTGCATGCAAAAACATTGACCTACTGGCAAGAAGTCCCCATTGGTATAATAGTGGCATGGTAGTATAGGGGTAACCAACTGCTTTCTGATAGCATATGGGGTCTACTTTACAGGAGAAATTTCATGTGTGGTACTAGAAACCCAACTAACTGAAAGCCTGTTGTTTGGCTAAATGGCCATGTTATCAAACTGCTTTCTAATTTATGTTTATATAGAGAGATTTATGCTGTTTTCAAGTTTTGTCAGAGAAGCTTTATTTTCAACTGGGTAGTAGTTAACTCAGATTCATTTCTGGTCAAAGAGCTGAGAATATAAAGAGCTGTGAATGCTTAACTGTGGATGGGTCATATGTATCAATCTCCTACCACCCAAGGTTCAAGGATCTTTGTTGAAAGGGGATATGTCTTCCATGCCCCCTGGTTATTGCACTCTTTCTGCCTTATTTTCTATGGGATTCCCTGAGTTCTGAGGAGAGGAGTTTGATGGAGACATACAATTTAGGGCTAAGTGTTCCAAGATCCCTCACTCTCTGCATGTCTGGCTATGGGTCTCTAAACTTGTTCCTATCTGCTACAGGAAGATGTTTCTCTGAGTGTAACTGAACAAGGCACTAATCTATGAATATATCAGAATATTATTAGGAATCATTTTCACACCATATATATGTATGTATTTCTTTTTTTTTTTTTAGACTAGTATTATTTGGTTTTACCCTGGGTCACTGAGATAGCTAGTCTCATGTTCTTGGTTATCTACGCAGTGTCAAAAATGGGTTACATCTTGTGGAGTAGGCCTTAAATCAAATTAGTTATTAGTTGGTTATTCCAACAAGCATTGTGCTACCATTGCTCTAGCATATCTAGATATTACACAATTGTAGAAAAAGGGATTGTGACTGGGTTGGGTTTATATTTCTCTTTTGCTAGCATGCAGAGTATCTTCCTATACGAAACACTCTGGGACACAGGGGTAAAGGCTCTATGTAGGCACTGGCTTGATATATCTATGTTCAATGAGTTGTATAGGTGTTGTCCTCAGCAATGGGCCCTTGCTGTCTGCTTGTGAAGAGCAACTTACAGTCTTGGCAACAGCTTGGGTTGTTGGAGAATTCTCATGGGGCTCCTTTAGCCAACAACTCAATTAGGTGTAACCCAATCCCAACATCAGAAGCTTCATTTGGTGGCAAGAGATGGCTAGCTAGGACTCTATGTTCACCATTAATTTGGTGATTTAATTTAGATCACCTTATATATGGATGGGATTTTCTACTGTATTAGGTTAATTTAAATTTATTTCTAATGGAAAACTCTCAAGTGTTATTTTAGTGATATTTGATCTTAACAGCTGGTATTTCAAAGCTGTGAAATCAGGCATCACTTAGCTAGTCTACCATAAGTTACTTAAATCTGAAGAGTTGACAATTTAAATGGGACTCTAATTTATGTCCAGCAACTTACATCTCTGGAGAATGGCCTGAAAGGAAAGAATATACTTTCAATAAGAATAAGATTTTAGAAAATAAAGATCTCAATTACTATTTTGATAAGAGGAACACACATTCCTCTCTTATCAAGGCTCTAATAAAAGTGATACTTGGAAGAAAGTGTGAGCAGATGTTTGTTAGAGGGAAGACCTTACCAGACACCAAATTAACTTACATCTTACATCTTGACTTGGACCTTGTAGCCTCTAGACTTAGAAGAATATACTTTATAAACCACCTACCTCATAGAATTTTGTCATAGCATCATAAATGAACTAAGAAATGACTCTGGTTTTTCGGCAAAGGTCCTAACATGAAAGAAGAAGAAGATTTGGAATGCATTCTTGTGGAAACATTCATGGAACTCTGTTAAATTTCTAGATTTAATAGTGGAATGTTAAAGTTAGTTTTCCCATTAACCAACTAGAAGAAGATTAATGTAGGCTGGAAGGGACTATTGAATGTGAGGTGCTAGAATGTTCTTTCTCTTGCTTATCAAGATCAAGTTCATCTTCATCATCATCATCGTTCCATCTCAGACTCATCACACTCTATTAACACCATCTGCTGTGGGTTGGAACAAACTTGGACTCCAGTCTCTCTCAGTAGATTTTATACAAGCATGCTGCAGAATCAATGCTCTGAATGGTTGTGGAAAAGACCACAAGAATGGCATGCTGGAAGACCCACAGAGCCAAACCAGCTCCCAGATGATGACTATCTCTATCAAACCCCACTTCATCATTTCATACACTTATGTTCTCTCTCTCTCTGTTTCTTCCTCTCCTTCCTTACCATTTTTGTTCTTATTGACTAGGGACTCTGAAAACTATATCATGTCCCTCTTTATTATTTTTTCCTTTTCATAGTTAACTAAAAGTAATAATCATAATTGTGATTTTAATCTTATTTTGATTCTATTAATTGGTTCAATTGAGTAGATACTACTAAATACTTGGAAGTAAAAAGGGCCTTTCCTAATCCTTTAAGACAACCCTCTCATTTTACAAGGTAGATAATCTGTTTGAATGTGAAATGTCCCCCAGCAACACATATATTTCGTACATTTGGTTCCTAGCTGTTAACAGAGTTTTGGGATTGTGGCTGCACCAGCAGAAGTTCATCTCTAGGGGTGGACCTTAAAGGTAATTTATTTTGTTTCTGATTCTGGACTGAGGGTTTTGCTTCCTGGTGTAAGGAACCTAATGCTTCACATGAAGCTGCCCGAGATGCCATGCCTTCCCACCACAGTAGACTAAACCCTCTGAGACCATGAGCAAAAAGAGCTTCCTCCCTTAATTCTATTCTGTCTGCCCCAATGATCTTTGAGAGAGAAGTATACCCATATTAAAGGAAGTTTCATTTTTATTTTTCATTTAAAATTAAGAGGGTTGGGGATTTAGCTCAGTGGTATAGCGCTTGCCTAGCAAGCGCAAGGCCCTGGGTTCGATCCTCAGCTCAAAAAGAATTAAGAAAATAAAAGTTTTAATTGATTTTCCTCAGACTGAGTAAGGAAAGCAATGAATAGTTTTCCGAGGTGTGATCAAGCTTGCTCATTAGAATAAATAGTTAATAGCTTGATAACAGTGGTATCAAAGTAGTTTAAAAGAGAGTGAACTGTATCAAACTGTTACCCAAACCTTGGTCATTCTAACTTCTGATATACCTCACGTCATTAACACCATCTTTGAGTATCAAGAACATAATCACACACAGACACACTCTCACACACAGGCATACTCATCATCTGAGCATTGTATGCATGCTGCACAGCTGAACTTCTAAATTGTTCATCCTAATTGCTGGACATGACTTGCTCCTCTTTTATTTACAAATAGTTCATTTCCTATTTCAGCTGAGAAAATAGTGCATCACTTAGTGAACGACTTCATTTTTACTTAATTCCTTTGGAAGAAATTTGATCGTTGTCCTGGTTTGCAAATAAACTCTTAAGCCTTCCATCTGCAACTTCCTTGTCTCTGGTTCTCCATAGCAGAAGGCAGTCGTTACCTTGATTGTGCCTGTAGTGGAGTAAGAATAAATGGCACAATCACAGAGAGCAACTGACATGAACGCATTTCTCTTCCCCACAACCAGTGAAGAACGTGCCAACTGCAAACAAGAATATGACTGAAAATTCCAGAGAGTTTTTCATTTCTTAAAAAAATAGCCATTTCTTTGACTCAGTCTCTGACCTAGACATATTAATTTTACTTCTTAAAATGTGGAAAGGATGGATAAATATAACTAGAAAAACAGGAGAATTCTACTACAATCACATGTTAGAAATAGAAACAAAAGAGTTTGCAATGTGATTGCATCAGTCAGGGAGGCAGAGAGTCTCTCAGAGTCAAGAGATGCCCAGGAGGAAAATACAATGGAGACAAGCTGAGCATAGTTGGTAAGGTCCCCATGTGTCTTCTACTGTAGCAGTGAAGTGGCATGATTTTAAGATCTCTCCAGGCATGAAGAGTATGAATACAATGAGAAACAAACTTCCAAACTGCACAGTGGGTCAAGATAGAGCTTGGACTGAATTTTGGAAATACAGAGAAATGAACAGCTGCTCCCAGGATTCTCAAGTTGTGGATGAAGAGTAATCATATAAATGATAAAAGTGTGTTATATTTGTTTATGCTGTGTTTTCTTAACAATGTAAAGATGCATTACATTTGTTTATGATGTATCTATTTAATTATGTAAATATGTGGTGCATTTGTTTCACCTTTCCTTCCTAAGTCACCTGATTGGTTTCATAAAAGGCTGAATGGCCAATAGCTAGGCAGGAGAGGGATAGGTGGGACTGGCAGGCAGAGAGAATAAGTAGGAGGAGAAGTCTATGCTCAAGAGAGAAGAAAGAGAACAGGGAGAAAGACAGGGGCATGCCTGAGTACAGAAGCCAGGTAGCCACCAGCCAGCCAGACATGAGAAGCAGGAAAGTAGGACATACAGAAAGAAAGAAAGGTAAAAAGTCCCTGAGACAAAATGTAGATGAAGAGAATCAGTTTAAGTAATAAGAGCTAATGGGATAAGCATAAGATAAGGCTGAGCATTTTTAAATAATAAGTCTCTGTGTCATGATTTGGAGCTAGTTGGTGGCTCAAAAGAAAGTCTGCTACATGCATGCCACCATGCTTTCTGCAAGGATGATAATGAACTAAACCTCTGAAACTGTAAGCCAGCCCCAATGAAATGTTTTCCTTTATAAGAGTTGCTGTGATCATGGTGTCTATTCACAGCAATGAAACCCTAACTAAGACACTAATAAAGCAGAATAGCCCATCCCCTTCCCAAGAATTCAGTGAGGAGGACCATTCTGCAACTTAGATGTTTTTAGCCATAATCTGAGGATAGGTGAAGTTTACTAATAGTGTCTATGTTTCTAAAGTCAAAAAGGTAACTAGTTAGTAAACACAAAGGCTCAGAGGAAGAGCCTAGATGATCTGTTGGTGATGGCTAACTAATTCCAAACTCATGGTAGATGCCGAAGAAGAGACAGGATAAATGATGCTGAGTGAAGAGGTTCACACGAAAGGGAGTAAGCAGTCATAGAGAAGACTGGTTATCACCCCAGTGACTGAGGAAGGGAAGAGGTATAATTCATTCATTGAATCTACATTCTTGTTGGAAACTTCATCTGTTGTATTAGAATGAATACAAAGAGAAGGAGATAACCATGAGGGTTCAGGTGGACATTTCACGCAACGTGGAGTCTAATGGGACATTGGTACAAAAAAGTATTTTAAGAGGAATGCCATGCATAGCGCCATTAAGGGGCCAAGATCCCATGGCTAGACAAATCATAGGCCTTAAGAGAGAACTTTGTACTATTATGCTGCTAAATGGAAATAATATTAAGCTAACTCCTAATGATTTATCATCATACCTATCTATTATTAAGGTACTTCTCAATTTTCATCAGAGAAGTTTTGGTTTGCAGGAAATGATGATGATCTAATCAACAACTGGCCAATATGAAGAGAAGAGAACGCAGATAGTTCAACACTAAAGAACCCATAGATGCTGCATCTTTCCTTCAAAGGCTCAGAGATCAGAAGAGAAGGCAGAGAGATTGTCAAAGTCAGAGATGATGATGTCTATAAGGAAACAGTGTCTTCTGGCAGTGGCAGAGCCACTGGGCATAAGAACTCATCTGGTGTTACAAAACACAAGACCTGTGTCAGCTCAAACCAGACCAATCCCAGCATAGAGAGGGAAATGGGGCACCAAGCTTCACCTGTAGGTGAGAAGCTATTGACAATTCTTAACTGTTGGGAGAGGAAGAGTCAGTTTCTTTTCTGAAAGTATATTTCCTGACAAGTTCACATGTAGGGCCTTGATGTCACACATTTGTAGCAGATGATTAGAGAGGAAGAGAAGCTTGGAGAAGTCAGAGTAAGGAAGGGTAACACTGAAGGACAATGAAAATGGAGCCCTTACTTCTACATATTATTTTATATACAAAATTTGGAGCCACAGGCTATTCACACTCAGAATATCCAGTTTCTTAATCATCACATAAAATATTTCCTATGGGAGTAGAAGTTAGAGATCATAGCAAATGTGGCTCCTTTGCCCAAAGCTGTTCATCTGGCCCCCAGAGAATGGGTGCTTTGCTTCTCCACCAGGTCCTTTGTGCACTGAAGCACAAGAATCTTAGCTTCTTCTCTCTCAACACATGTTGCCCTTTCTTTGTCCTCTTTATTCCTGAGGTTCCATCCTCCCCACTGCCATACATGGAATTATGATTTTTAGTTCAGTGCTTCTCAACCTTCTTAATGTTGTGACTATTTAACACAGTTCCTCCTGTTGTGGTGACCTACAACCATAAAATTATTTTCATTGCTACTTTGTAACTTTATGCTGCTGGTATGAATTATAATGTAAACATCTGTGTTTTCTGGTGGTCTTAGGCGACCCCTATAAAAAGATTGTTCAACTGCCAAAAGGGGTCACCACTCATAGGTTGAGAACTGCCTTTCTAGTCCAACAAAGAAAGTGTCGCTCTAAGAACCTGCAACATTCAAGGCCTAAACTCTTCTTGACCACACACAAGAATGGTGACCAAAGCAAAAATAAAGCAGAGAAAGTAACAGCCAAGAAGAGTCAAGTATTGTGTTTCAAAATATTGACAGTAAATATGTCACAAGTGAGAGAGCGAGAACAAGTTTAAGGATGGGAAAGATGCCATTTGATTTGGACTGTGAAAGTCATTGATAACCGAAAAGCATTGTAGTGTGGGTGGGAAGAAAGCTGGTTTAGATTAGTTGCAAAAGAAAACAGAGAAGACAGAGAATAAATAAGTCCTTTGAAAAATGTGATTATGTGTGGGGTCAGGAGGAAGAAATATGGAGCAATAGATGAAGAATGATAAAGGGAAATGAGGTAAAAAAAAAAAGGGCTTGTGTTTGTTTTATCATAGTGAGTACAGCATGTCCATGTACTAAGGACAGTGATTCAATCGAAAAGTTTAATGAATTGTAGCCAGAGAAAGGACACAGCATGAGTCAGGGATGGCACCCAAACTTCCCATCCATCACAGAGGAGAGGCAGAATGTGAGTACACACTGTCTTTTGAAAGCTCCTATATTCTTTAGGAAACTAAGGGGGCTCTCAGCTGAGATGAAAAGGGCACCCTGGGAGTTGAGAAGAGAAAAGAGGCTCTGCTGTACCACTCTAAGCATGGAAGTGTCTGCTATTTATTCTCCTTCTAATGACTGCACATCTGAACAGAGCCCGAGAAAAGATAGAGATGACAAAACTGTAAGCAGTCACTCATTAAAAAATGGGAAATGCTACACCTAAGTAGTACAGTTTTGTTTGGAATAGTTTGGGGTATAATGGCATATGTATACACATTCATTTGTGTGTGTGTGTGTGTGTGTGTGTGTGTGTGTGTGTGTGTGTGTGTGAAAAGTTTGATTTCATTAAATATGATATTCATTAATTTGGAAACACAGTGATAAATTCAGGGATGAAATGTCTTAAAGATTATAAAAACTAATTCTTGAGTGTGTGTTATATCATTTTTGGGAATCTTTCACAGTTTATAGAAGTACTTTATTTTCCAAGGGATACCTCCCAAGACTATCCACAGGTTTTGGAACCAGGAAAAGCTCAACTCTATGTAACTGTTTCTCTACCCATACAAACATAAAACCATCCCTCTGAAAATGTTCATTCATAAATTGAGCATAATAAGTGATTAACAACAATTATAGTTAATTATAAATAACCATGTGCTGTAATGTACATTATTTACAACGTGAATTGCTTCTGAATTTTCCTTTTATTTTCAGATCATAGTCAAGTGTGGGTAGCTGAAAGAGGGAACTATGGTCTTTTAACATTTTAACATTTCTAAGAGACAAGTGTTTTTCCAACTAGAGGGAATATGAAAGCTATTTGGAGAGTTGCCTTAATTTCTTTATTTGTGTCTGGGATAAAAACACCTCAATGAAAGCAACTGAAAGGCGGAAGGGTTTATTTTAGCACATGGTGCCAGGTATAGTCCATCATAGGAAGGAAATTAAAGCATAAGGACAGGGAAACAGCTGTTCCTGTTACATCCACAGTCAGGAAACAGAGGTGGTGAATGAATGCTCAGCTGCCTTTTCCCACTCCAATATAGTCTGGGATTCCTTGCCTAGGGAATGGTTCCGCCCACAGTAAAGATAGATCTTCCTATGACATTAATATAATCGACACAGTTTCCCAGAGGGATGCCCAGAGGTCCATCCCTGAGATGGTTCTTTATTCTTTCAAATTAACCATTAACACTCTCATAGAGATTTTGGTAAAGCATCGACTGTGGGATAAAGCCCCAGAAAGTCGTATGTAGCATGTGTGCAGCTGGCACCAAGAACCCATAGTTCCAGTAAGTACCCAGGGAACACAGACACTGCCAGACCAAGGGTTGTGCTTTGTGAACTGTTGGTTTGGAATCTTGGGCAAGGGAATCTGAGTCTGTAACTGCAGGTAACAGGGAAGGATATGTCACCACCCCTGCCTAGATAATGTCTCAGATTGAGAGCAGCCTTCAGTCTCCCCCTACTGCACTTTCCATCACCCTTGGAAGAAGCCACCTCTAATTAGACTAGATCCTAGAACCAAACAGAACTGCATGCTTCCCGAACATTCTAATATCTGTGTTAAGAATACTCTCTTCATTTAGTGTTTCTGAAGTTGCTCCTAGAATTAATGAATTCACTGCCAAAAATGAGGTTACATTTGCAGATAATCTAGTCATCCTATTGGCAGCTTCTACCAGTTTCACCTTGCACATGACCTTGATTCTCATTTTCGTAAGGGGACAGTCTTTGTCTTTACATTCCTTCCACACCTACTTTTCTGTCCACGAGTCTGTTTGCCAACTGAGGCCTGAGGGGGCTTTTAGGGATGTCCCAACCCACTTGTTGGAGTTCAGGCAGTAAACATGCCACCAACCCATCCTATTACAAGAGTCTCTGTCAAAGGTCCAGACACACCAGGGCTCCCCTGGGTTTCTTCCTCTGCTTCAGGTCCCTGTACATCTTTATGTCTTGTTTACAGTCAAGCACACAGTTCTCACATAATAAATGTTGACTTCCAACATGACCTATATCTAAGTACTGCTGAGGTAGATATTTTGTGATTTCTTAACACAGAAAGTAAGAGTTAGGAAAGGTGGGCTATTTCACATATAGTATCGAGTATCAGTCATATGTATCAAGTTACATGATAACTGACATCAGAAATACCTTACATGACAAACACTATAAAAGGCTATAGGTGTTGACCATATTTCTCAAATGAGAAGCATTAGTTTGGGTGCTTATGGAGGAACTTCCCCTATAGAGAAACCGTTGTCACCTTTGCAACTACATTTTTGGGTCTAAGACCACATATACACATGTGTGTAGACACATGGTTGATATATGCCTCCTTAGGACATGTCTTATTTATTTTGTATGGTATGTTGCAGCTTTCCACATCACTAATGCTGGTGCCCACACATTCCACTGTCTATTGGAACCAGAGTTTCTCTGTCACTTAACTTAATTATCCATTTGACTGGATTTAGAATCGCTAGGGAAACACCTCTGAGTGGGTCTGTGAGGGAGTTTCTAGAAAAATCTGGATGAATTCTGAAGACCCACTCTAGGTATGGGCGGCATCATAAAAGGACTGGTGTCTTGGAACTGAATAAAAAAGAGAAAATGAGATAAACACAAAAAGTCTTCCCTTCTTCCTGACTGCTCTTGAGATGTGACCTGCTGACTCATGCTCCCACCTTTTTAACTTCCCTCCCATGATGGACTGTACACCTTCTTGAGCTTTGGACCCAAAGAAACTCTTTCTTCTTGAGTAAGTTACTCTTGTCAGTATTCTGTCACTGCAACAAGAAGAACAACTAACATACGAGCCACCTGCTACTAGCTATTCCTCTCAATATCTTTTATAATCATGCCATATTCATTTAACAACACTTTATCTCAATTGCAAGTACAACCTTTGTTATTGCTTTAAGACTAAATCTTAGACTCATTATCAGTAATGCCTACTAACAAATGTCTTCCAGAAGGTTTACAATAATTTAATTTCTTATAGACATTCTTGCTTGACTGCCTTTAAACTAGAGCTTTGGCCTTGCTGGGCCTTGAGCCTGCTGCACTAAGATGAGAACTGAACACCCCTGGGCTTCAACTTTGGGACTTGACCACCTCTATAGTTATATCAGCCCATTCCTTATAACAAATATTTTATCCATACATAAATATTTTCTACATGTTTTATACACACTCATATATATATAAAACAAAAGCTATGGGTTCAAATATAAACAATTTTCATTTATGTTTTAATCATGAGTTGAATTCTAGACCACTTATATTCTGTTATTTCTATTTTTTTTTCTGAAGAACCTTGGCTAATACAAATGTTTAGATCAATGCCTAAGCATATCTTTCCATGTTTTCCTCTATTGCTATTGTTTGTGATATCAAAAAGAAATATTTTACAAAATGAGGCCTTCTCAAAGTAAAGTTGGAAAGTACTTTTTAAAAATTATATTTGTGTTTTAATTTTACACATCAGCCATGGGTTCCCCTGTCCTCCCCCTTCCTGCCCTGGCCCCCACATTCCCCCAGCCCCTCCCCTCCATTCTCATCTCCTCCAGGGCCAAGACTCCCCTGGGGATCCATTTAAACCTGGTGGATTCAGTATAGGCAGGTCCAGTCCCCTCCTTCCAGGCTGAGCAAAGTGGCCCTGTGTAAGCCCAAGGTTCCAAACAGCCAGCTCATGCACTAAGGATAGGCCCAGGTCCCACTGCCTGGGTTTCTCCCAAACAGTTCAAGCTATTCAGTTGTCTCACTTATCCAGAGGGCCTGCTCCAGCTGGGGACTCCATAAACTTTGGTTCATATTTCATGTCCTTCCATTAATTTGGCTATTTGTCCCTGTGCTTTTCCAATCTTGGTCTCAACAATTCACATTCTTACAGTCCCTCCTCTTTCTCAACAATTGGACTCTGCATCCGCTTCCATCAGTTATTTGGTAAGAGTTCCAGCATGACCATTAGGGTGTTTGGCCATCTGATCACCAGACTAGGTCAGATCAGGCTTTCTCTCAACCATTGCCAGAAGACTACAGAGGATGTATCATTTTGGATTTCTGGGGACCTCTCCAGCACTCTGCCTATTCCTGTTCTCATGTGGTCATCATTTATCATGGTCTGTTATTCCTTGTTCTCCCTTTCTGTTCTTGATCAAGCTGGGATCTCCTGCTCCCCTAAGCTTTCTTTCCCTTGAAACTTGCCCTTCATTACTCCCACTGTCGTTCAGGTTGTTCATGTAGATCTCATCCATTTCTCTATCATTGGGTGATCCCTGTGTCTTTCCTAGGCTCCCGTTTTCTAGGTAGCCTCCCTGGAGTTGTGTAGCAGTCTAGTCATCTTTGTTTTACATCTAGTATCCTACTATGAGTGAGTACATACCATGTTCGTCCTTCTGAGTCTGGGTTACCTCACTCAGGATGATTTTTTTCTAGATCCATCCATTTGCCTGCAAACCTCATGATGTCATTGTTTTTCTCTGCTGAGTAGTACTCCATTGTGTATGTGTATCATATTTTCTTTATCCATTCTTCAGTTGAAGGGCATCTAGGTTGTTTCTAGGTTCTGGCTATTACAAACAATGCTGATACGAACATAGCTGAGCAAATGCCCTTGTGGTATGATTGAGCATTCCTTGGGTATATGCCCAAGAGTACTACAGCTGGGTCTTGGGGGAGATGGATTCCCAATTTTCTAATGAAGTGCCATATTGATTTGCAAAGTGGCTGTACAAGCTTGCATTTCTGCCAGCAGTGGAGGAGAGTTCCCCTTGCTCCACATCCTCTCCAGCATATGCTGTCTTCTGTGTTTTTGATTTTAGCCATTCTGACAGGTGTAAAGTGGTATCTTAGAGTCGTTTTGATTTGCATCTCTTGGATAACTAGGGATGTTGAGCAATTCCTTAAATGTCTTTCAGCCATTTGAGCTTCCTCTGTTGAGATTTCTCTGTTTAGTTCTATAGCCCATTTCTTAATTGGACTGTTGGGTATTTTGATGTCTAATTTCTTGAGTTCTTTATATATTCTGGATATCAGCCCTCTGTCAGATGTGGGGTTGGGGAAGACCTTTTCCCTTTCTGTAGGCTGCCACTTTGTCTTGTTGACTGTGTCCTTTGCTCTACAAAAGCTTCTCAGTTTCAACAGGTCCCATGGATTGATTGTTTCTCTTAGTGTCTGTTCTACTGGTGTTATATTTAGAAAGTGATCTCTGGTGTCAATGCATTCAAGACTACTTCCTACTTTCTCTTCTATCAGTTTCAGAGTAACTGGATTTATGTTGAGGTCTTTGATCCACTTGGACTTAAGTTTTGTGCACAGTGACAGATATGGATATATCAAGCTTTCCCTATTTGCAGATGACATGATAGTATACATGAGTGACCCCAAAACTGATACAAGGAACTGATACAGCTTATAAACACCTTCAGCAACATAGCAGGATACAAGATCAACTCAAAAAAATCAGTAGCCCTCCTATATACAATAGACAAACAGGCTGAGAAGGAAATCAGAGATACATCATCCTTTACAATAGCCACAAATGATATAAAATACCTTGGGGTTACTCTAACTAAACATGTGAAGGACCTATATGACAAGAACTTTAAGTCCCTGAAAAAAGAATTGACGAAGATGTCAGAAAATGGAAAGATCTCCCATGCTCATGGACAGGCAGGATTAACAAAGTAAAAAAGGCAATATTACCAAAAGCAATCTACAGATTCAACGCAATCTTCATCAAATTACCAACACAATTTTTCACAGACCTGGGAAGAATAATACTCAACTTCATATGGAAAAACAAAAAACCCAGGATAGCCGAAAAATTCCTGTACAATAAAACAACCTCTGGAGGCATCACGATCCCCGACCTCAAGTTCTACTATAGAGCTGCTGTAATAAAAACAGCTTGGTACTGGCATAAAAACTGACATGTGGACCAATGTAATAAAATTGAAGACCCTGACATTAACCTGCACACCTATGAACATATAATTTTTGACAAAGAAGCCAAAAATATATGATGGAAAAAAGAAATCGTCTTCAACAAATGGTGCTGGCATAATTGGATGTCAATGTGTAGAAGGCTGCAAATAGATCCATATCTTTCTTTTTTTTTTTTTAAAGCCACGGTCTAATTATATTGCTCTGGCTCTCCAGTAACTCATGATGTAGACCAGGCTGGCCTCACTGAGTGCTGAGATTACAGGTGTGTACCGCCACACTTTGCTGAAAACTTTTTAAAATATCTAAATCTAAATGTTCTTCTGTTATGTGCCATCTTTCAAGGATCAGATCTTGGTCATTCCATGGCTTACAGTGAAGTTCTTCCTCATATGTGTCTATCTTTTGATATAACCCCATATCTTTAATAAATACCAATGTGAAGACCCTTTTTTTTCGTAAATATTTGAATACTAATCATGAATGGACTTCTAAAAAAATCTATCTTCTTTATTGGCAATGGCACAAAATTGTGTTGTGTGACTATTTCCCAGGTGATACAAGGAAATGTCTATCAACCCCAGATGTGGCACTAAAGACAGATGAAGGAAATTATTTCACCCAAAGCCAGATTAGAGAACTACAGCGTTCATTGGGGTTGCTTATAGGCTTATAGTTGAGGGGTTATTTACAGGAACATGGGTGACTCAAAGGCAACTACATTATTAAAAAGTTCACCCTAGCCTGGCTGAATAGAGGCTTCATTTCTAGAGCTTCTTGCTCAATTTGCAATCAGCAACACTAAAAAGTTTCCTAGACTAGAATTTTTTACTTCACACATAACCTGGGGAGGGGCCTTGTGAATCTGGTAACTTTATGAACTTCCTAAGCCTTGCAAGTTTAGTAGTAATCTTTCCCAGTTTTACAAGCCTCTTTTATCCTTCCTCAAGGAACAATTTCAATGAACAGAAAATAGCTGCAGAAGAAAGATGAAGAGTTCTATGCTAGTCAACAGCTGATTCAGTTTTTATTCGGTGGTACTGAGTGAGTCAAGGAAAATAGTACCTATCTCAGAAGATTATCGTTAACAGTGAATGAGGTGCTTCATGAAAATGTTTTGTATGTTTGTCTATAATATATAGAAATGATTTTTTATATTCTATGCTCAAATTTTGAATATTTTAGACAGAATGGTCAACATTTCCATATATTAGTTTAAGATGTTGAACAAAACAATGATCACTTTTATTTCTTGACTTTGAATTATTCAAGGCAGGGCATTCGTGTGTCATTAATATCTCTTGTCCCAGCACCTCTTATGTGAATACTCATTAAATGAATAAAATAACTTCCAGTATGAAAATATTCATTTGTATATCACAAACCATGAGTGGCATATTTTGTATTACATAATTTCATTAGTACTATATATGTTTTGGAGATAATAATTGAATCTGTGGGTGTGGTGGAATGTTGGGAGTTCATAGGTCTTTGGACAAAGAGAAACTGAACTGAGAGCATTCTACTGTTGGGAAGTGCAAAATAGAGTGAGTGGAACACATTGTAGAGAAAATTCTGCTGCAGATAGGCTTACACCAGGAATTAACTCCTCTCCATACGGAGAAATAGGACCCCAGATAACAGAATACACACCGTTAATTTCCTGGGATTTGATTTGTATGGATAAACAGACACCATCTTAAAGGAGATTGTCCATGTTGAGGTAATACAAAATATATATCACCTACCTATTTATCTATCTAGTATTCTAAAAACTCTTTTATTTGTAGTGTCTTAATATGTTTCTACTATCTATGTTGAGATACAAAATACTTTCTACTTTTTCTAAGTGTTCAGGGTGTTAGATAAATTGTGTGTTTTCATATTCAAAATATTAGAGAGATCATGATAGGTAAGCTTAGATGAAAGGGATTAATAGCCATGAAAAAGAGATGAAATGATTTAAAAGATCTCCGAAAGGTCTACTGCCTTGGAAATTAAACAGAAAATGATGGCATGATCAAAGTTTTATTAATTTATTAGTCTATGCTCATAAGTCCAAAATGAGATTAGGTACTTCATTGATTCCTAAAGGAAAGTAAAAATGAACAAGATTAGACCCTGGTACCCAAAGAACTTATAATTCAGCAGAAAATAAAACATTTTATGAATTGCCTCATATTTTGTTTATGGAACCTATATTACTCTTGTAGAGCAGACAAAGCAGTCACTACTGCGTACATAATACAGAAAAGGAAAAAGGTAAACCGAGGCTCAGAGATTTTCCCAATACTGTAGCTATATAACAAGTTATTTTTCTTGTTCTTTTCCTTTTATTGAAAATATATTTTTCCTTATATAATATATCCTGAGTATGGTTTCCCCTCTCTCTACTTCTCTAAGTTCTTCCCATCCCCCCTTCATACCAACCCACCATCTTTCTGTATCTCAATTGTAGTGGTATTTGCTCCACCCATGACCTTGGGCTATAGGGCCTGAAGGAGGCAGTACATCTTAAAAGAAAAAGGAGAAGGGTCACAAGTCCCTCCTTCCTGCTGCCTGCTTCCTAGACTGGTTGAACCACCAGGTGGATTCGCTCCAGGTCAGAACAGAGGAGGTCTTCAGCTGTTTACTCGGTTCTGTACTAGTGAGTCTATTTCTTCAATTTATATCCTAATAAATCCCTATTACCCATTAAATAGACTCACATGGATTGATCATAACACTCATTAGAAAACAATTAGGCTTCTAATGGGTAATGCTAAAATGTGATATAGAATACAACAAAAGCTAACACATTAAGATAGGACAAAACCAACAGAAGGAGACGAGCTCCAGAAAGGTACAAGAAACAGATATAGACACAGAGACCCATTCATTTGCATACTCGGGAATGCCCCCAAAAGTACTAAACTAGAAGTCATATTATATATGCAAAGACCTGTAGAGTAAAAGAGAAAAGTATATAAATAAAATAAAATAATATAAAGGAACAAATTAAAAAAGGAAAAGTCCCGACACAACATCATGAGACAGGGAACCTCCAAAGATGCTGTTGAGTTCATTTTCTTTCTGCCATCTACTGCTGGAAATACAGCCTACCCTTAGGAGGAGTTTGTTTCCTAGTGAGACTCCCTTGGAGAAACTACATTTTCATTTTCAAATGGTTATCAATTGGAGATAGCTTCTATGTTAGGGTGGGGCATGTGTCTGCTTCTTCAAGGACCCCAAGGGGTGCAGACCTGTTTAGATCCTGTGCATGTTGTCTCAGTCTCTGTGATTTCATATGTACTTTGAGCCTGTTGGTTTAGAGGACCTTGTTCCCTTGGTGTCCTTCATCCCCCCTGGCTCTTACACTCTTTCCACTTCCTTTTTATTAGAGTTTCCTGAACCCCGAGTGGAGGAATTAATGGAGACATATAATGCAGAGCTGAGTGTTACAAGATACCTTACTCAATGCATAATATCTGTCTTTGAGTCTCTATATTTGTTCACATCTGTTGCAGAAGGAAGCTTCTCTGATGATGGCTGAGCAAGGCACAGATCTATGAGCATAGCAGAATGTCATTAGGAGTCATTTTATTGCCATGTTTGTTTGCTGTTATAGGACAGTAGTTTTTGTTTTATTCTAGGCCTCTACGCTGGCTAGTCTCAAGGTTCTTGGTCACCCAAGCAGAGTCAGGTAGACTCCATCTTGTGGAATGAGCTATAAGTCAAATTAAGACATTGGTTGGTTACTCCCATAAGCTCTGTGCCACCATTGCACTAGCATATCTTGCAGGCAGGACACCATTGCCAAAATATCCCAAGAATTGTCTCTAGTTCAGTTGCTAATAGTATTCTTCTTGAAATCTACTTGAGCTGGCCACCACAGTTCACATAGCTCTCAATACTGCTGGCCTCCAAGCTTCTACTAGGATAGTCCACTAAGCCCTGTTTACAACATCCAACCACTTTTCTAGTCCAGAGTCCTAAAGCCTTCCACATTCCTCTAAAAGCCATCACGGTCATCTTCTTCACAGCTATAACCCATCCCGTTACTAACTTCTTTCTAGCTTATGTACTTTACAACTATCTTCTGTGACCACATACCATGAACAAGGCAACTCATAAAATTTGCATTTGATTGGGCTTATATTTTCAGAAGGTTTGAGTCCATGATGGTGGAGCAAAGGAATGGTGACAAGAATAATTAAGAGCTCACATCTTCATCTGCAAGCATGGGACAGAGAGGGCACACTGGGAATGGCACAAGTCTTTTGAAATCTCAAAGCCGGCCCACCCTGTGACAAGTCTCTCCAATAAGGCTATATCACCCTAATTCTTCCAAATAGTTTCACCAATTGGGAACAAAGTATTCAAACATATGCACTTATGGGAAAATTGTCCTTCAAACCATCATACCTAGTTATAACTAATATAAGTCTGCCTCCATCCTTAACCCTGACAACAGGTCCTCATATACCTCCTCCTGTTCCCCCTAAGTGATTCCTGCTTCTCATATAATCCACAGTTTCTATGCAAATACAACCAGTGTTTTATGTATTCACTCACTAAATATTTGTAAATGCTTAGTGTATGCCAGCAATTATTCTAGGTACAAAATAAATGTGAACATACAAGGAAAAATAATCTATGCTCTCAAATAGTTTATTCTAGAGCAACGAGAGGGGGAAATAAACAAGAAAAAGTCTAAACAATCAAGCAAATCAGGATAGTGATGGACACCCTGCAGACTCAAGGGTGATGATGTGACACTGTCGGGCTAGCTGCTTGACACTAGGTGGCTGTGGATGGTGACTTGAGAAGTTCCATTTCTGCTGAGCTCTGGCTCAGCTATAGATAAGGCTGGGGCTGTGGCAGAGGGTGTTGCTTATAGTAGGGACTTCGTGTCTAGTGTAATGCTTTCCAAAGTGCAGTGTGGGAACTCCCAAACATTCCTGGAGATCTACCTGGTTAAAACTATAATCTGAAAGAGGAAGAGTCTGCTTAGTTTCTTCATTGAATTACATTGGATCCAGTGTCGCAAAAGCCAAGGTGTGTTAAAATTCTATTGTCCTAAAGGAATGAAGGCAGTGGCATCAAGTTGGGTTACTGCTCACAGTATTTTGCTGATGTTGAGCTCCCAGA
Source organism: Onychomys torridus (assembly GCF_903995425.1). NCBI lineage: Eukaryota > Metazoa > Chordata > Mammalia > Rodentia > Cricetidae > Onychomys > Onychomys torridus. The sequence goes on along the minus strand of NC_050461.1, from coordinate 32,182,799 downwards.
GTTCAGTCTTAGTAATCTTACTGATAAAGCTGGAACAGGGTGACTCTTCTTAGACCTCACTGCTGCAGTCCAGTCTTGTTCCCTTCCTTATGAGGGAATGGGAAATGTACAGGAAGCACCTTGGCCACATAGACCAAGCTTGGAACAGGGTTGAGGAAAAATGTCTAACTTATAATTTACCATGTGAATGATTGGGCTGGGGAAATAGCTAAGTTACAAGGCCCCAAGTTTAACCCTAGACTCCATATTTAATAAATCTGGGGAGGATGTGCTTCAGGGATGGCTCAGTGGTTAAGAGTATGCATCGCTCCTACAGACAGCCCAAGTTTGATTCCCAGAATCCATGTCAGGTGACTCACAATTGCCCTTAACTTCAGTTCCAATGCTTCTGGCCTCTGTGAGTGTCTGCACTCATGTGCACATAACCACACAACACAAAGACACAGATATGGGCACTCACAGACACACACACACACACACACACACACACACACACACACACACACACACACACCCCAGTAATTCTTTTTTAAAAAGTTGACCATGCTGCACACAATTGTAGTTCCTTCACTAGAGGAGCAGATCCAGGAGGATTTCTGGGGCTTGCTGGCTAGCCTCTCTACCAGAGAGAGGTCTCAAAAATGGTAGATGGATCTTGAGGATCTGTCCCCAAAATTATCCTCTGCCTCCTTATCTCTCTCTCTCTCTCTCTCTCTCTCTGTCTCTCTCTTCACCTCCCCACATCAGCACTATCATAACATACACCCATGCACAGATGTGCATACACGTGAGTGCATATCAATAGAATATGCACGGTTACATACAAATCTTAAGCTCAAGTTCCTAAAAGCAAGCCAGTCTGTTTGGGCTATAGTAATAGGACTCCATGGACTATTTAGCTCACAGACACCACAATGTATTTCTCATAGTACAGGGGCCAGAACGTCCAAGATTGAGGGACTGGCACTTCAGTGTGTGGTGAGAGAGTGGGGTCTGCATCATGGATAATGCCTTCTTTCTGTGTCCTTACATGGCAAGTAGAAAGGAGGAGGAGGAGGAGGAGGAGGAGGAGGAGGAGGAGGAGGAGGAGGAGGAGGAGGAGGAGGATGACGACGATGAAGGCAACTTTCTTAGGGCTATCCTAATGATGTGACCTCCTTAACTAGGGCAAGACCCTCCTGACTTGTTTGATTTGAAATACCTTGTTTGATTCAAAATACCTTACTCCCCAAACCCATCTTATTGGAGATTTTTATTTTTCATCATTTTATGACTTCCATCATTTGAAGTTGGCCTAGGGCAGGGCATACACTATTCAGTCTATAATGAGAATGTATGATACAATTTTAAAAATCGGCATCATTAGAGTGACAACCTGACAGACTGAGTTAATGGTCACAGAGCAAATATCCAACCTCTGGAGTTTCTGAGGGGAGCAAGTATCCCAACACAGTCTTGTTACAGACAGTTGGGGTATTAGACAGATAGATCTTAATTGACAAGCTGCTAAATCAGACTACCAACATACAGGGGCCATAGAAAGCATGGAGTGTGTTAGGATCTTAGAAACCAGGCAGGGTGGTACACCCATAATCCCAGCACTCAAGAGGCTGAGGCTGGAGGACTGGGAGTTTGAGATCTCAGCAAGTTTCAGGACAAGCTGGGCTACATAGCAAGATGTTCTCTAAAAATGTCCATTCCACTAAAAAAGAAATGATACTGAGGAGATACAATTAGAAAAATTAGGCCATGAGAAGTGATGAAAAAATAAATAGTGTGATTTCTTCAACATGAAATTGGGAAAAGAGGAAAATAAGAAGAAATTGAGTATGGGAAACTGAATAGTAAAGGACTCTTAAAATGGTTAACTAATCATCATGTGTAGGTTGTTTTTAGATGGTGACATTTAAAATGTTTGTGACAGTCACAAAAGAATAGAAATACAATTATTGTCTGGACAGCTGATAGTATTAAGCATTAAAAGTTTTGTTATATTGGATAGATCTTTTAAAATGTCCTTATCATTTATATACACATGCTAAAAATTTTAGGTTGAAGAATAAATAAATCAAACTAAAGTTACACATTGGTAAGGAATAGAAAATTCCTTGAAATGAAGGGGAAAAATCGGAACTGTCTTTCATTGTGATTGAAATATCACACGATCTAGTTTGTGTTAAAATCCTGATTTGCAACTGGGCTGCTGTTGGGAGGTGGTGGAAACCTGAGGAGTTGGGGTCTAGTTGGAAAGATTAGCTCATTGTGAACATAGCATCACAGGGGACGTTGGAATCCTCATGCTCCTGCTTCTCTCTGTCATTCACTTCTGGATTGCCATGATGTGAGCCATTCTGTGGTCTATTGTGATGCATGGCTTCACCATCATGTTCAGCATCAGCACAGGCCCAAAGTGATGGAGCCAGGTAATAAGAGACTGAAAACCCCAGAACTCTGAGTCGATACATCTTATCTAATCAAAGTTGACTAGCAGGGGTCTTCTAAAGAAAATCAGAAAGTCGACGAAAACACCCAGTATTTCCACTGTCATCATTTTTAAATGCAATGACAGTATTAAATACTTGACTGAAAAATGAGAACTAAATAAGGAGTGTTATAGTACCGGAATCAACATTGTCATAACTTACAATGAGTTCTTCTATCACATGAACTGATAAGCAATTAGACACAGTAAGAAATCCAGTCTGCTTACTGGTTAGAGACCTACAGTCAAGTCACTGAGTCCACTTCATACAAACCAAAGGCCATAATGAAGGTCTGTATTATAGGCTACATCTAATTCAAAATAGCTCTTTTTTTCAATACAAAGGCATAAGATGTAACAAGAATTACGTAATACTATATGAACTTTTTTCTGAAAATTTTACGAAACACTAGAAAAATACATAGAACAGTAAAGAGTACAAAGATATTTGCTTTCTAGATCATTCTGCCTAGTTCATATGTTCAAGCAAACCGTGGAACCATGTCTGAAAAAAAAAAACCTGTTGAATATACTTGTGAAATTCACAAGAATTAACTAGTGAACATACTGGGTTTCAATCCTCAGTGGACACTGGACGTCCATCTACAGGAGGCTCACTTCTGGGGGCTCTGACTCTGCCACCCCCACTGGGCCCCGCAGAGCAAGAGAGAACAATGTCAGCAGCTGTGAGCCCTCACACAGCATCTCACTTAAAATGTCATGTGTGCTACTTGGTTTAAATTGTCACCCCTCCAGCAGCCACAAACAATGCCGACACAGCAGATGTGTTTTCTATTTAGAATTAAACAGTTTATCTCAACCACTGTCATTGTTATAGGCAAAAAATAAATAAATACCCATCTAAATGTAAACTTCAAAAGGTACTTTCTGGCAACACTAGATACTTTCAAATCCAAAGTCCTCTGAGAAAATGAGGGTCTGACCACAGATTGCCTTTTCAAATTCAAATGCTGGCAGCCCTGAGAGCTATAAAATGCAGCCTGGTCAAAAGATTTTTGGCCAGATATTACATACAATAATTCATGTCGCTGATGCTTAATGGTCCAGAACATTGAGTAAACATCATAAATGTCTTCTGTTATTAAATGTTCCGCTCAAACATGTTGTTTAACTCTTTCGTCAGTGTATTGAAATAAGAAATCAGAAGCAGAGGTTGGTCCTCGTGACGATCTTTGACTCACTTACCTCCCAGATGTTTTGGAAAATGCATGCTGCCCCCACGCTACGGCACTATACAGCATTTCTATCTTTAGCCTGTGCATTCTTTCTGGAAGTTAGGCTACTTGTAAGCTTGACTTTGATAGGTCAAGTTCAAATTACCACCCATGTATTCAGACGACTGTAACTTTGTTCTTTCTGAAGTTGGGAGGCAGCCTTCCTCTGTGATAACTGAAGGAGAAATATGGGTGTTTTCCTGATCTGAGGTTACAGAGACAAGGAAAATGCTACTTTTCAAAGATCATTTTACAAGAATAACAATCGCTGTAGTAAAAGGAAAGCCCAAATTGGTCTGTTAGCAAAAAGAAAGGCTATCAAGGCAGCCATCGTCTGGTGCAATTGGTCCAATCCACAAATCTTGACATGAGTGCATTTGTGTGCCTATAATCTGGAGGTTCTGTTTAGTCATTAAAACATGACTCATTTTATCCTGGACCTAACCTCGGCTTTTCTCTTCTAGGTTTTTTTTTTTTTTTTCCTTTTTTAATCCTTAGCTAAAACATCAGCAAAATGTCTTGCAGTGACATTAAAATTGTTAGATTTTTCCCATGGAGCTTTTTTCTTTTTTTTTTTTTTCCTCCCAATTTGAGTAAGTACAGTTGCTCAGCCATGCTCCTGGGATTTCACATCCTCAGAAGCATAGAAGATTGATAGGGTTTCTATGCTGCTTTCTGCTTCTATCAGGGAAGAAAACGTTCAGACAACACAAACCAAATGGCCATTCATTATACCCTGCATGGTTTTTTTTTTTTTTTTTTTTTGTGCATGTGCGTGCGTGCGTGCGTGCGTGCGTGCGTGCGTGTGTGTGTGTGTGTGTGTGTGTGTGTGTTTTGAGACAGGGCTTCTCTACGTAGTTTTGGTTTCTGTCCTGGATTTCACTATGTAGATCAGGCTGGCCTTGAACTCACAGAGATCCTCCTGACTCTGCATCCTGAGAGCTGGGATGAAAGGCGTTCTGCAGTTTTATGGAAAGGAGACTGCAACTCACATCTGATAACTTTGTATCCCTCTTAAACAGCTCCCATGCTTGGCATCCAGTAGAGGGTGAGGCACTTCCTGTGCATTGCTCTCAGTTCTAACATTTTTCTAACATAATTTCTAAAAGCTGCTGCTTTTACTTTATGTTTATAATGTTCACACAATGTTTCATCTGATCATGGTTTCACTAAGCATCTACTATACCATAAATGAAGGAAGCCTGTCTTTGTCAGGTGGACTTGCTAGTTGGACACCTATTGTACAATATTGTTTATACTGCAAAGATGTGTCGCTGCTTAAGGTGCCTGTTGATTGGTTTAATAAAGAGCTAAATGGCCAATAGCTAGGCAGGAGAGAATAGTGGGACTTTCGGGCAGAGAGGGAGAGACCGGGAGGGGGAATCTAGGCATTTGATTTTGCCAGCAGACTTGGAGCAAGCCAGCTGTGCCTTACTAAGAAGAGGTAACTGAGGCACGTGGCAGAATGTAGATTAAGAAAATATGGGTTAAATTGAGTTATAAGAGCTAGTTGGGAAAATGCCTAAGTTAAGGCCAACCTTTTATAACTAATAATAAGTCTCCAGGTCATTATTTGTGGGCTGGTGGTCCAAAGACTGTCTGACAAGAAATCTTGCTGTAGATTCCAGCTGATCTGCTATATTTTTGTTTCTGGGCAAGCATAGTCTTCTCTAAGATACACCCAGTGTTCCTTAGACTAATAATCTCTACATCCAAGTGGAATACTGAAATACTCAAATCCTCCGAGTTACCCTTTGACGTGGATTGGTTCAGCACAGCAGACACTGATTCTGCAAACAAATGGCATAAAGAGCAGAGGCAGGGTGCATTGTGTAAGAACAGGAATAGGAAATGAGTAATGAAAAATACACTAGTACTTTTCTGAGTTGGGAAAAATTAATCTCCCTAGCACAAATTCAAAAGTGTTTGGCTTCCACCTGTTCTGAGATTTAATCCTGGAACAGGCAACACTAGAGCAGGCTAACATGTACAGAAGGAAACATGAAGTATGGCTTTTCTCCATCCAACGTCCTTGAAAGGATGTTTCCTGCAATCAAACTTCTCCTGTAGAGAAATATGCATTCCATGACTCAACCATTTACATATTGATATTACCAATACACCAAATCAAAGCAGAGCTGGACTAGCATTTGGGACCAAATGCCATTCATAGTTAATGAAGATAACACTTATGATTTATGAATAATAAAAATATGCAAACTGATTATTTTCATTTTTATCACAATAGAGCTTTAGATGGAGTTTGGGAGAGGAAATATTTTAATGAATTGTCCATTGATACCTAAAATTAATTTTTTTCTTTTTGCATTGAAGAATTTTAAGAAGGTTGAAGAGGGGATAAAAAAAGCAAATTCCTAAAGAGATCAGTAAATACTAATTCAGTGCATAATACTAAAATATCCACTCCTAATTCCATTCTTATTTTGCAGTATATCAAACTGACACACTTTCAGAAGCATTTAAGCAGCAAATTTACTAAGAAACCAACAAACATTTGCATCATACTCTTCCATTGAGAAAAAATTTAAAGTACAAATTATCCATAAAACTTTTCATTTCTAACAGCAATGGAAACATTAAAGCATGAGGGGTCCATTAAAGGACTTTTTTGGGGGAAGTTACTGGGCACAGGGTCTATGGGCATTATGTTAGAGTAGTTCTGATTTGGTCCTATAGAGGTGTGTGATGTTACCTGCATTTTCAGGCTAGTGAATAATCACTGGCTTCTTCATTTACTTGCTTGAGGAGTTATGTTTGGAAACACACCTTGGGAAACTTTGTATGTTTATAGGTGAGTGTTCTTTAAAAAGAGTGAAGGAGCAGAGAAGTGACTAGCTCAGAGGTGGTAACCAGGACATATGCATTCTGGTCCCCAGCTGGAGGCAGAACAGTTCTCCCGGGCAACAGGTGACTCACTCACTTCATGTGTTTTCCTTTCTGAATATTTGCTTTTTTCCCCCTTCAATTAGAAAGGGCAGTGGTCTAGTCAGCTTCCTGTTACTGTAATGAATAATAGGAGATTACAACCTTATGAAAAGCAAAGGGATTTCTGGATATATTTTCAGAGGTTATGCCCCTGGTTGGTTGGTTCTCATGTTTTTGCTATGTTGGTGCACAGCACATTGTGTGTTAGAGCAAGGCTGTTCACCTTCTGGCCAATGTGCAAAATAGAGTTAGAGAGAACAGGGTCTCTGAGTACCCTTAGGGGGTCACATCTCCAGCAATCCCATTACCTGATGGTAGCCCCACTTCTTAAAGTTTCCACAACCTCACTCTAACATCTCTCTAGAAAACAAGCCTTCAACACAGGGCCCTGGAGCGAACATTTCAGATCCACTTCATAGCAGACACTTAACATTCAGAATAAGTGCAGCATCTAAGAACTCCACTCCAAAAGGAAAATGAAGTCATACCAAGGTAGGAGGGCACTCGGGAAGTTTCTCATTGTCTGTGTCCTGCTGTAGACAGTGGTGGTGATTTAGGTGAGTACTCCTCCCAATGAGAGGACCCAGAATGGATCCTCACTTCCAAAGGCAAATTCAGAGGTAGCTCCAGCAAAGGAACCTCTTCTCTTTCATTTTTTTTTTTTTTGTTGTTGTTGTTGTTTTGTTTTGTTCTGTTCAGTGCTATGTATGAAACAGTTCACCAGGATTACCAAGAAGAAAATCGTTCCTTAGGGTAACATGTGACATTCAGTACTAGCATGAACTAATAAAAAGGGTATGTCTAGGACTAGTCCTAATAAACTATAATGATGCTCAAGGACTATACCAAGCACAGCCTTTATAGGCAAGTCTAGGACCATTTGCTATTTTGCCTTTACGTTTTACCTGAGGAATAGTTCCGGTACGAATGTCATTTTGAAGCAAGCTCCTTAATTTGAGCTTCTAAGGTTTACCTTTCAAAGATGTATTTTTTGTACATTGTGTATGTGGTCAAGATGGAATTATTGACAAATATGTAACAGAAATTGTTTGTTAAATATGCTTTAAAATTTATTCTAAATTGTAGATTTTAATCATTAGAAGAAAACATTACTATTTTGACAACTCATAATATAATAGACTCCTAAAACTCCAGATTTGTGTTAATCCTGATTTTGATTCCCAAGTATTAAATATTGAAAGGAGGTTGTGCAAGCCAAAGGAAAATATCTTTACCATATTTCTAGGTAAATACTCAAGTAGTTTTGCAAAGCAAAGAGTAAGGGTCTGGATGAAGAGGCTGATATGGCATCTCCTTAACCCTATCAAGCCATTTGAGAGAACAGAATGAAGAAGTGTTGCCATCACAACATTGGTTTCAACCTCACATCAAATGACTTCATGTGAAACCTCAGTTTAGACCCAACATAATTCGGTAAGCCAATCATTGTCAGTATTCCAAGTAGGAAGTGTGCCCTGCTATCTCAGAAGAGTGGCCTTCTCAGAAACCAATTATAAAGTGTTTCTTTTAGCTTTTGAAGGTCATCTTTTATGGAAAAATAAATGCATTCAATGATAAGATTCTCTCCAAGGTAGAAAGTCCTGTGATTGCAGGAGAATTTTTTTCTACTTATTTGTTCTAAAGGATGAGAAGAGCAGGTAGCAACTGAGAAAGCAGGGTTCTCATCCCTGTGATAAACCTCCTTTATTTTTTTATAATACATTTTTGTCAATACAAATCCCTCTAGATGGTTGGCCAAATCTTTTGAAGTTGTAAGTGACGTAAGACTAAAGGGATGTACGACCATGCAACCAAACTGCAAAGCACTCCGCTTCCCCTTCTGTATGTGTGTGGATGTCTGTTTCCAAATATATGAGGGCAGTGAGAGAGAAATAGAGGAGATCAAAGAAGCTGTATTTCTCTGTTGCCATAAGCTGTCATTGCTGCGTTGAGCTTGAAGAGGGATTTTGATTTGGCCAGGTAGAGGTGAGGGAATGATATCAGAGCAGAGGGAGCAAAGAGTAACAAAGGAAAGGAATTCTGTTGACAGAACACGCCCTAAGAATCACACGCAGCATGAACCCCAAGAATCATATCCAGCAAGAAAAAGGACATAAAGCTGAGATCGAGTCAAACATCAAAGGGCACTGGGTGTCATGAGAAGGAGGGAACACTAAGGATGCCACTTTGAAAAAAAAGTAACAGCTTTTGAAGACACACCAGTGGTAAGAAAGAAAACAAAGCTATTATTAAGGCTGAGGAATCCCCATATTTACAGTCTTAGAGCCAGGAGAACCAATGGTTCAGTTGTAGGTCAAGTCTGAGGCCTGAAAACCAACAGAGCTGACCATGTACATGCCCGATTGGAAAGCCACTGAGGCCTTAATATCCCTAAAGAATCAATGTTTTGTTCAGGTCTCGAGACAGGAAAAGATCATCATCCTAGACCATGAGAACAGTTTCTCCTGGTAGTAGATCAACCTTTTTGGTCCTCTCAGGTCTTTGAGGGACCAAATGAGAGCTGCTCACTGAGGAGAGCAGTCTGTTTTAACCCCCCCCCCGACCCACCCAGAGAAAAATCCATTCAAATGCTAACTTCATTTAAAAATACCCTGACAGGCAAAGCCAAAATCATGTTTGATAAGTATTCAGGTGTCCTTGGCTCAGTCATGACACATGATGTTAAGGAGCACAGGTTAGCTTACACACATTTTCAAGCTCTGCTGGTGAGAATTCTTCCCCTTGACATGTGTTCATCATCTGAAACTTCTTCCTCCTCAACCCAATGAGCCACCACCATCATCCTTCAGAGCATCTCCTCATCCTTAAGGAACTGATAAAGTATAAAGTTTCCCTGGACCCCTAAACCCCACAATGAGAATTTTCTGGTTCTGTTAGCATCCTGTATGTATTATCAATGCAGCACGTACCATATTATTTACATCCTTTCACTATACTAAAATACAACTTCTTCAAAGACAACTAGGTTTTTGTTTCATTTTAGTATTATTTAGTTTGTTAAATGTGTAAACAGAAGTTGCTATCTTAGCTCTATGGGTACCAATGGAGACTAGATGAACGTCCCTGGAGCTGGAATTACAGACAGTTGTGAGTCACCTAATATGGATTCTGGAAACCAAAATTCTTTGGTCTTCTAGAACAAGAACTCTTAACTACTGAGTCATCTTGCCAGCCCCTATTTGTCCAAACTCTTTATAGGCAACAAATTATTGCTATGGATAGCATACCCTCTTCTTCTCCCTCTTACTTTCTTCTCAATAAAAGATCTAAGCATAGATGTTTTAAGCAAACACAAAGGCTGATGATTGTTTCTAGGATCGGGAATACCTTTCTACTATAAAGCTGGTAATTTAAGCACCATCAAAAGTTCTCACTTTCATCTTCTCCCGGGTATTATGGTGAGGATGGTTGGGCAGGAGGCTGGTTTTTGTTTGTTTGTTTGATTTTGCTTCTTTTTGTCTTTTTGTTTTGTTTTGTTTTTGTTAGCCAATTAAAATCCTACCCTTTGCTCTTGGGATGCTACGAAGCTCGAAACATTCAACTATATTCTTCTGGAAGCTCTTCTAGCTTTTGTTTCCTTTTTTTTTTTTTTTTTCCAATCTTACTCTTCATTCTCCAAACCTGGGTAGTGATGTGAGACCAGCACTGGCCAATTCAGTGATAGGAGAGTGAATTCCTATTCCTTCCCCTCTGGTCACAATCTGTGGCGATGCAGGGGAGACACACAGTCACATGTGGCAGACACATGACTGGATACCAGAGTGGCACTTCTCCATCAGTCTCACAGTGCGCTCTGGCTGACAGTAGAAGGGAACTGTGACTGTCATGGGCAAATGTTAAGAATCCCAGCTCCAACCCTACCCACAGAAGTCTAAATCTCTCTTGGACTTTTTGAGCTAAAGGCATCCCTGAAACACAACAATGCAACCTTCCTGGCCTCACTTTGACCTCCACTGTGCCTTTTTCCTATGAGCATAATTAGCACAGGAGCATTCATACGTAGCAAGGAACTCTGCCAGGTCTAGCAGAAACACCTAGAGAAATCAGGGTATTGGTTTGTTTATCCTAACTCTTCCTTGCTCCGATGTATCCAGTCAAAGCCTATGGCAAAAAACAGATGTTGTTAATAACGCAGTAAGAGCCACTATTATGCCCATTTTCCCAGGAGTGCAACTGAAGGATTTTCTGTGAATCTGGTAACAAATGACAAATTGCTCATGTCTATTTTCATGAAATGTTTTGACTGCTGAAGTTGTTCCATAGCAGTTCATTAAAGGACCCATAAAATATGTAAGTTTACATTTTATAAAAAGATCATCAGGAATTTCTTGGCTGATAGTCTTGCTTCTATTCGGCATCTGTTTTCTATTTTCCAAAGGCTCACAGCAGGAGTTGTCCAACTGTATATTGAGAGCAGTTGATCTAAGCTGGATGAAAACATTGTAACTTGTTATTAAAGATTAGCAACCCACCAATGAAGCTTCTTTGGGAGGCAAGGAGCAATGTGTACGTAGCACATCTGGCTTCAAAATATTAAAAAATGATAAACACTCACCGACACAATCCATCTGTTCCCTGCATCTGCATCATTGTCCTACTTTAAAAATAGGACACGCACTGAACTTCATGTTACACAGAGCTGAAAACTTCTTTGCTCCTCAGTATCCAGGCAGGGGTGACTGATGGAGGGTGATTCTGAAGGAACGTCACACTTATCATATGCATATGTAGACCTTTTGGAAAACGGGTAAGAGACAAATTCCACAGTAAAGTAGGCTGCCCTTGACATGAAACTGAGGCTAGAATGCTGCATTTCACAGACTAATATTTTTGATAAAGGACTGTTAGGAGTACAGCAAAGGCAATCCTCTTTAGCACTCTTAGTAGCAACTAGCATCTATTAAGTGCTTAACCTGTGTCAGGCCCTATGCCAAACCCTTTACACGCATTACCTCAGGGAAGCCTCATAACCAGGTCCACAAGTCCACTCAAGGCAAGGAAATGGAGCTGAGCTACGTCTCTCATGCAGTTCGCAGAGCTCCCTCTCGGTGAAGCCATGTCCTCTCCCTGTTCAGTGTGATGGTAGGGCCCACTCTCTTTGTCCCTGCCGCTAGAACACAGGAAATACATAACTTTAAAACTAATTTCTGTCTTCTTACAGTTAATAGTTCCTCCCTAAAACTCAGACCTCCCAATATTAAGAACACAGTTTGCAACTTGTACCTCACCTACAAAGTTATTATGAGATGAATGACAATAATTATTATGGACTCTTGTTATAGTTATTTAGTGTGTTTTTGGTTTTTTTTTTTTTTAACTCCTTTAACGTTAACTTACTATAGTCTTAGATGGAGACAATGACTCTCTCCCCTTTTAAGAATAAAGAAAAGGCTGGGGACGTAAGAGTTAAACAGCTTGTTTAGATCAGTGAAGGTCTTGAGATTTTCAATCAGAAGCTGACCCAAACTACTACTGACTTGAAAACTTACTATCTGTATCACTTAGGGTCTGAATGCCAAGCTAAGTGGTAGGCATAATTTGATGAATAAAATGTGGTTAGTTCATTTCATTTAGCATGTTTGCAAGGCTTATAGTACCATAGCATGCATCAAATTCTCAAGCTCTCTCTCTCTCTCTCTCTCTCTCTCTCTCTCTCTCTTTCTCTCTGTGCTGAATAATAATATTTCATTGGGGTCATATATGTCCACCATCTGTAGATGGGCACATGAGTTGTTTTCACTTTTTGGAGATTGTAAACATTGCTGTTACATGTGTTGTACAAGCATCTATTTGAGATTTTGTTTTCATTTCTTTGGAACATATGACCAGAAGAGGAATGGTTACTGAAAACTTTACCTGGATGGTTGGTTGACTGGAATTTCTAACAAGGCTTCAAAAGAGGAGAGGGCAAACATTATTGCTTCCCTTTTTCTATCTTCCTCCCTCATGGTTTCTAGAGCATGCATGACTGGAGTTGTATTGGTCAGCTTTAACAATCAGGTGGATGGAAGTACCGGACTGGACAAATTGACAGAACAAGATTGAATCCCTAGAGCAAGGAGTCAACACACCAGGGTTGAGCCATGATCATCCCAACCATTTTACATTAGATAATGATCAAGCTTTGTCTTCATGAATCAAAGACCCACAGGAAATGATGCTGTGAAGTTATAAGTATTATTGTAGAGATATTGATGAAGTATTAATATAGGGAGATAAAGCAAGTGCCTTAAGACTGGAGAAAGGAACCCGGGTGGTGGTGGCACACGCCTTTAATCCCAGCACTTGGGAGGCAGAGGCAGGAGGATCTCTGTGATTTCAAGGCCAGCCTGGGCTACCAAGTGAGTCCCAGGAAAGGTGCAAAAAGCAGAGAAACCCTGTCTCAAAAAACAAAACAAAACAAATAAAAACAAAAAGAATGGAGAAAGGAAATGATCAGGGAAGGGTTGTTGACATAGTGGAATTGTCTGCAAATGCTAAATAATAGTTGTTTCTCATACTGATGGAGGCTAGAAGTCCATGATCAAGGTCCACAAAAGCTGGTTTCTGGTGTGGCTTCTCCTCCAGCCAACATCTTACAGTGTCCTATGTGTGCAGAAGCACACAGAGAGGGATTTCTAGAGTTCCTCCATATATTACATGCACAAAGTCCTATGGGATTAGTGGCTTACTCTTACAGCATCATTTAACCACAATTACCTCCCTGAAGGCCCTTGTGGCCTCAGATAATCACAGTGCAGGTTAGTGTTTTAACCTATAACATGAACAGGACACATTCAGGCTGTAGAAGGTGGTATGTGAGTTAGGCTTATGAACTCAGGGAGAACTTAACTCCACAGCTGCTTCAAGTGGTTGGAAACAAGAGGACAAAAGCTAGGAGGCAGGGAAGTCCATGTTAGGTACATAAATCATCAAGAGTGGTTCTCATTGGTTGGTCCACAAGGGCCTGAAAGGTAATGGGACTGAAGGACTCTTAAGAGAGGGTGCTGTGGGAAGCTAGAATGGAGGTTGAATTGAGGTTCCAATTTGGACTTTATTCTCTAGACAATGAGCAGTCACTGGTGGTTTACGAGCTGAGGAGTGATGGTATCAGAGGTGGACTGCAGGATAATGTGCTTAAGTAAGGTACAAGGTGCTGGGGTGGGAGTAGATACAGAAAGCCCAGGAGAACAGGCAATTTTGGCAGCTCCTGGAGATAAAACAGTCATTGTTTTTCTTTAAAGTCGATGCTCTTTTTCTCACTGATATTTTTTCCACTTGATGTTTGGCAGTCACATTCTGTAACTTGTTCTTGGCTTTTTGTGCTCTGAAGACTTAATCCCCCTATTGAGAAAGTCTTGCAGGAAGTACATGGGGTTCATGACTGTGATTAGGGAATTTGTGGAGACTTCAAAGGAACAATACATCACCTGTGTAAGACCCACGCTAGCTCCCACCCCCCACAATTAGATTCATCTACTCACAGGTTAGCTTTCAGGCTGGGTGTTCAAAATACTTTTTAAAAAGTCAACTAAAAATATGATGAAAAATGCTAAAGTGGGCATTTGAATTGAACTGACACAGCTTATAGTCAGTCGGCTTCATACAGTGACTGTCCCACTAACACTCACCCTCTCTCCCAACCATTTAAAATAAACACCAGTGTTTATTATGTGGACAGGAATTTAAAAAACAAAACAAAAATCCTCAGCAAAACCTCTTGTGTAACAAAACCAGCCAACTTTGCTTGTGTGTTGGCTATTAACTTGTTTAGATTATCATTTTTTTTTTTAAATTTAAAACCAACTCATTTCTTCTCACGCTGGAACCCAGCCCGCAGATCACTTCACAATAACTAGAAGTGAAGTCCATTTAGCACTGACCCCATTGACCCCCTCACTGAAATAATTTACATATTGCTTCCAAAGAGCCCCTGATTTAGCTGCTATTTGCTTTCCCAGACAGAAGCTCTCGGGTCTACAGAACATGTTTGCTGTGTCTTATGCAGGCCAGAAGTACGGCTGATTTGCAGAGCCAGATAATATGTCATTAACCAGTGAATAGCAAGACTGTGGGCTAGGCACTGTTGTGAATGTGAGTAGAATCCCTGAGATTGAGAATTATAATAACAAACTCCAGATTCTCCTCAGGTAGAGAATGTCAGTGTGTCTGGTGCATTTGAAGTCCATCCTAAATAGCTGGCCTACATCTTCCCTAGCTGAAGGCCTCTCTCCCGCCATCCCTGTTTTCAACATGAGATTGATGGTCATTAATGTTTTGATACATTTCTGTCACATCAACTAATGTCAGGATGGTGTAAAAACAGCACCACCATGTTCCTCTATAACTCCTTTCATCTTGTGAAACTGGGGTTCTAAACATGAAACAAGTTCCCCCCTCCCACTCCCCGGCTCCCCTCCCAGCTGCCCCTTCCTTCCTTCCTTCCTTCCTTCCTTCCTTCCTTCCTTCCTTCCTTCCTTCCTTCCTTCCTTCCTTTTTTTTTTTTTTTCTAATCTGGTGGAATCTTATTTGTTCTCAGGGTTCATCATCCATATTGCACATGTCAGACTGCCCCTCCATTTGTATCTGAAAGTGTCCGGGTTAGTTTCTATGTCAACTTGACATAAGCGTGGGTCTTCTAGGAAGAGGGAACCTCAGTTAAGAAAATGCTTCCCTTCTCTCCAGGCTCTTCTGGCTTTTAGAATCCCAGTGCTCCAGGAGTCCTGCTGAGGAGAGGGAGGAGGGATTGTAGGAAACAGCAGATCAGTCAGGCACATCCCAAGAAAACCCACAGAAACCACGAGCCTGACTCATGGGAACTCATAATCTGAACCAACAACCAGGGAGCCTGCATGGGACCGACCTAGGTCCTCTGCATATATGTGACAGTTGTGTAGCTTGGTCTATTTGTGGGACTCCAGGCAATGGGAGCAGGGCTGTCCCCAGTGCTTTGACTGGCTCTTGGGAACCCATTTATTCATCATGCGGGATTGCCTTGTCCAGCCTGAATACAGGGGGACGTGTGCTTGCTCTTATAGCATCTTGGTATGCCTTGCTTTGCTGAAGCACAGGGAGGTCCACCCCTTCTGGCCTGCAGGCAGAATACTGTATACATTAAAAAAAAAAAAAAAAAAAAAAAAAAAAAGACTTCATGCCAGCTGGTGGCGACCCACTCCTTTAATCCCAGCACTAGGGAGGCAGAGGCAGGCGGATCTCTGTGAGTTTGAGGCCAGCCTGGTCTCCAAAGCGAGTTCCAGGAAAGGTGCAAAGCTACACAGAGAAACCCTGTCTCGGAAAAAAAAAATACAGAGGAGGGGCGGAAGGGGAAGGGGGGGAAGGAGTAGGAGAATGGGAGGGAGGAGAGGGAGTGGGAGAGAGGAGAGGCTGCTGTTGGGATGTGAAATAAATAAATGAAAGAAGGAAGGAAGGAAGGAAGAAAGAAAGGAAGAAAGAAATGGAAAGGGCAAGGCTCAGTAGGATTTATAAACTTTTATGAGATTGCATATTCAATCAATGTAATGGAGGCGTATCTGTCCTTCTACAACCATTTAAAATAGATTCTCCTCCCCCCACAAACCAGATGATGTTTGTTGGTAAAAATCTGAAATCCCATTCAATAAATAAATATGTTTGGAGCATGAAAAAGAGATGCTTCCATTATTAGACTGGCCTGCGGGCAAGCCTTTGAGGCATTTTCTCAATTAGTGATTGATGTGTGAGGCCTACTTTGGGTGGTGCCATCCCTGAGTAGTTGCTTCTGGGCTCTATAAGAAAACAGCTGAGCAAGCCAGGGGAAGCAAGCCAGTAAGCAGCTCCCCTCCATGGCCTCTGTATTAGCTCCTGCCTCCAGGATCCTGCCCTGTTTGAGTTCCTGTCCTGACTTCCTTCAGTGATGAACAGCAATGTGGAAGTATAAGTCAAATAAATCCTTTCCTCCCCAACTTGCTTTGGTCATGGTGTT